>NW_025787336.1:0-14412 GCF_021130785.1 Homalodisca vitripennis
TTGTGTATTATGCAAATATATAAGGTTCAAGAGTAACTGGAATGAAGATTTAAAATTTGATAATTCTCTGTTGGCTAGTTCAAACTTAGTTTAGTTTAGCGTTATTCAAGGTTACTGTATTTTTATCATAATTTTTGAAATTCTTCTCACAATTACTTTGCCTTCATTGTTCCGAAGGTGAATAAGGCGATAAATGCAACCAAATTATGGCCTACTAAGATTAATATACTACAAGTAATCATGAAATCGAAATGAATTCATTATTTTTGTAGTAGTAGTATAATATGAATGATCTTATCTGATCTTGACTACCTACGAAAACATAAGTCGTAACACTAAAAATAAGGCCTGAGAGGGCCCAGAACATATTAAACAGCGTAATATATTTATATTTTTCCAAATAAAATTGTTTTGGGTTACTCATTCATTTAAATGGAATGAAACAAGTTGCCGTTTCTAAAGATGGGAAAACATTTTGTAGCCTAATTGGTTCCAGGAAGCGTAGTATGAGTTTCGAGCAGAATTAATACTTGGAAGAATTTGTTATTAAATTAGTTGACTTAAAACCGTTTCAAGGAAGGGGCCACGTTATTTATTAGAAAACAAAAATGATTTCTTTCAAGAAAAATACGTCATAAAACAAAAGAAAAAAGTATGGGTCTTTCTTATTTTACGCAGGACATAGTTAAGATTGTGAAGCCTCTCTCTATACACCTAACCTATAAAAAAATCTAATTATATTATAAACAAACGTGTTACTCCTCAAAGGACGTAATGTTAGAACCTTCATGACTCCTGTAGAAATGTAACATTTTTATCGTTAGCCTTTTTTGATTTTCTGTTATCATTATAAAAATTGCCTAAATTTTCTTACTTTAAGTACCTGTCGTTTTCTCTCGTGGAGTAATTGAAATTGAGTTCTTTTCGTTCTGTTTTCAGGGATATTGTTGTTAAGGGATATGCATTTAAATTATAAAAAAGTTCCTGGGAACGCAAAAACATTGATTGCGGTCAACCTTTTAATCACAACATTGGAATGACAATTGGGATCAGAGAATGTGACAACCGGCACTAAGAAGGTAGGTTAATGGAACTGGGTTTTCGGCAGAAGTTATTGGATTTGTCTAGAACAGAATGTTTGTGCAGATTGTCGAGCTTCAAGCCATCTCACACGCCTCGAGAGTTACGTGAGCCACTACCTTGGACTGCCGGTGAACCCTCCCCATACGACCCCTGTAGTAGTGCGGCAAGTGTAGGGGCAGTGCTGGAATTGTGGAATCACTGCGTCGCTAATATTGGATTAATTGTAACACGTGTGTGCGATGTGTGTGGTGAGTACAACCCCTGTAATCCCTGTGGTACAATGACCCTGACCTCGACTCGGCCCGGGTGCGAGGTCAACAGGTACAACTCAGTTAAAAATTAAATTCATACCATAGTCACTCGAGGATAAAACAAAAAACTGATTAGAATCCAAAGTTGCCCCGTGCTAAACATTAACCTTCAAATATCACCCATATAAAAAATAAAGGAAAAAATACAAAGATTATTTACATTTGTAAAATTTTTCGGTATAATGTTAACTTAGGTTTTAATTAATACGTCTTATTATTTTGTTTTTTAAATATTGAGTAGACAATGTACATTTTTCTTTCTTGGAAAGAAAATCGTTTTGAATCAGGTCCATGACAATTCACAATTCGTAGTGTGAGGAAGAGGATTGATTCAATGTGATTGTTGGGTCTTAGCTCTAGACCAACCTTTCTCTTAGAGCAAGCGATACTGGAATTTGACTGTTTGTCCAGCAGACCTTGAACTCCTAGAATCTGGAGTCATGTTGTTTTGGAAGAGACTAAAAAAAGTGTTCTCTTTTTATTATTTTTTTTAATGTGAAGGACAAACCATGGGGACTTACATTCCGGTGAGTCATCATCCCTCTATAAAAAAAATCCACATTATGAAGACAAAATCGATGGGACTCCACATTCCGGTGAGTCATCAATCCTTTATACAAAAATCAACATTCATGAGACACAACGTGGGACTTCGCATGCCGAATCATCCACCTCTATACAAAAATTACATTATGAGACAAACATGGACTCACATTCCGGTGACTCATCATCCTCTATACAAAAATCACATTATGAGACAAACATGGGACTCACATTCCGGTGAGTCATCATTCTTTATACAAAAATCACCATATGAGACAAACGTGGGACTCACATTCCGATCATCCTCTATACAAAAAATACATTATGAGAGAAACATGGGACTCATATTCCGGTGAGTCCATCATCCTCTACACAAAACTCACAGTATGAGACAAATATGGGACTCACATTCCGGTGAGTCATCCTCTATAAAAAACTCACATTATAAGACAAACATGGTACTCACATTCCGGTGAGTCATCATCCTCTATACAAAACTCACAATGAGACAAATATGGGACTCACATTCCGGTGAGTCATCCTCTATAAAAAAACTCACATTATAAGACAAACATGGGACTCACATTCCGGTGAGTCATCATCCTCTATACAAAACTCACAATGAGACAAAAATGGGACTCACATTCCGATAAGTCATCCTCTATACAAAACTATATCAAATGGACTGTTATGGTCCAATTGTTACTTATAAAATATAAATGTCGATTAAACGTTGTATTTATTTTACATGACTCATAAATTTTCAATAAGTAATAATTTTTAATGAAGCTTTAATTATTAAAATATGTTAAGTAATAAATTAAAAATACGTTATGCACTGGTTATAAAAATAACATTTTCTTAAAGTAACTTACGTTTAACTAAATATCAAGATGATAGTATTTTAAAAATTTTAAAGTCCTGTTTACTTAACGGTAATCAATAGACATTTAATTTTATTTTTTAATGCACTCTGGTACTCATCTTCCAAAGAATTAACACAATATGAGAGTGAGTACTGGTCTGTATTTAATTCGTGATTCCTTATAATAAAGACCCTCACATATACAGCACACATGAAATAAAAAAAAGCTTTAACACTATCACACAAGTGTCTATAGATAAGTCTCGTTACTGATCTCATGGTAAGTAAAGTTTGTGAACTGAGATCACAGATGTCTGGGCTGGGTGACCCTTTGGTGCCAATTATTCCTCTTGCACCAGGAAAGGTCAATTAATGATTGACCAATTAATTTCAGTTAACAGTTCGCTTATGCGTACGAAGTACAAGGTTCCGATATCATTAGCTGCTGTTACTGCATCGGCGATTTCATAATGTCCTTCCCCATTCCCTACTTCCTCATTTCCCCAGTACAATAATCTCACGCTTGAGGAAAATACGAGACTGAAAAACTGCACTTGCTTAATGTATTTACAACAGTTAGTTAGCAGTTAATTTATTGAGTTGTACTAGCCTGATTTTTGTTCAAACCTAAACAAAGAAGGACAAATATTTTACAAATATATTAGGAATTAAATATATTTCATTCAGTTCAACCCTTCTTGGATCATTATAAAACGAGGTTTACGTAGCATTAGTAGTGGATTCGGGATTTTAATTGGAATATTGGCTTACATCACTAGAATTCTGATCCTATAGTCGAAATGGGGGTTGCTGCTTGGAAAAGCTTTGTGAAAATTAGCTAAGAATAAAGTAAAATTTATAGTGATATTTTTCGGGAGGGCTGGTAGGTAGGCCCTGCATCATTGGTTCTTATATCACTAAACGATGGCAGATGTGCTGAAAACTATTTCCTTCATAATAATCAAGCGTTTTGTCAAATATAACAGTTAAATATTTAATAAAGGCAACATAATATAAAACGTACACATTTAAATAAAATGGTAGCTGTAATAAAATAATTCATAAACGTAATAATGTAGTGTTATGCAAAGGAATCTGCATTAACAGTTTTCAGGCAGTCCTATACAATCTGGCCGATAACATCTTGTCTTTTGAGGTGCGTGGAGTTAATTGCTATTAGGAATGTAGTAAGTTTAATTATGGGAACAACTTCCTGCACGGAGACCCTTCCATCCAGTGAAGTCCGCGTAGAAGGTCAGAGTTAACAACATGTTGGCAATGATGCGCTATTTACATAGTTTACGTGCGCAAATAATTCTGTATCCACTTGCTTTAGCATAGACAATGAACTGTTTAAAATCCATGAACTTATTTAATTATTCTCATTTTACTCGCCGTAAATCCGCAACCCTTTCCCGCAACGTATTCGGGAGCGCGCTGCATGCCATACGTTTAATCCCGATAGCCATGCGGGAAGGGCTACGGCGCTAATCAGTGTTCACAACAAATGTTTCGTGGCGAATAATCTCTCGCTTAATACGTATGCGATCTAGTAGAATGGATAAGGAATACTTTCAAGTAGTTTCCGGTCGTTACCACTAGATCGCAGTTACTGTTTTGTTATTTATTTTCAGTTTTAGTTTACCACCATACGACGTTTGTTCAATCAGTTATTCCAAGTAATCAGATGATTCTATTTTTGTTCAACTCAATTCTGTTGTTATATTTAATGTATGTTGTAGCCTCATTTTTGATCTTAGTATGTTCATTTTATCTTATATGCACATTTTGTAAATAGAATAACTTTTGTGCACGATTATAATAATTTATGTACAAAATACACACAGACCCAAAAGATTTTTAAACATAAAAAACTGGACTTTTTAGGGCACCCTACAGAGAACAACCCCCACAAAAGGGATAATAGATCAAATATACTGAGGGCATTTTTGATCTCCTATATCGTAATTAAGAATCCACAAAAATACCAATAACTAAATCCTACAATTGCCAAACATTGAACACGTCAGCAGAGAGTTTGAAAGTCCAATTTTATTCAAATTTCAAAAAGTAATTTTTATCCCAAAACAGAGCAAACAGCGTGATTATCTAAAAAAAAATGCCTCGAGATGCCATCGACGTTCTACTAAGACAGGCACATTATCCCAGCTGGATTGCTCTCCTAGTTACATTAAAATGAAATCCGCTTATCATAATACCATTTCCATTCTAATAATTATTTTTAAAAAATCTCCTATTCCAAAAAAGGCTAACATGACATTGAGGAAAACAGATAATTTTGGGTCGAAATTACATTTTGCAAAACACAAAAACAAAAAAATAAAACACTACGAACAGAGATTTCATACATCGCCATTACCGGTTGTGCAAACAAACAAATATTGTTACTTTGACAAGGTAGCAGTATAGAATGTTATTAAAAACAACTCTTAGCCGATTTAATTTATTTTTGGACGAGGCATTTCGAAATCACAGGTTTTATCGTCAGGCAAACTCCACAAATAAATATTTTACATTATTTTTATTACAATTAATACTAAAATACCATAGTGTGTAAATATTCAAATACAAAAATTAGGTAATATTTCTACAAGTATGACAAAATATGACTACAGTTTAAGTTTTGAATGAATTAAGAAGAAAGAAGAGTGGAATGTTAAAACACGGCCTTCTTTGTTCCAGTTTAGGTGTAGTGTTCATAAAGCATTTAAGTTCATTGGTTTAGTTAATTTTTGTATTAATTTTAGATTTTTAATTGATAATGTCCTGATTCTCATTGCAGTGCTTGGCTACAGTAGATTTTTCAACTCTTTCATATTTTGTGTGTCAATTGTGTTTTTATTTTTATTCTTGTTTGTCCAAAATTAATTTTGTCCACAGACATTGCATGCAATTTCATAAATTTCTGATTTATTATCACTTGACATTTTATCTTTAGGGTTTTCCATATATGTGGTATAGTTTTGTTGCTTTGATCTGTGAGTAACAGTTTTTATTTGTATTATGGTATGTAAAGGCACGACATTGCCTGTGTAGAAATAACGTTACATGCAACATTTCAAGGGCATAGCTCAATTCACTCTCGATATATCATGCTGAGGGCTTTGCTAATACGCTCACCCAAGTCCTATGAAGGAACTATGCACTATCATTGAGTCCTACCTTGTCTATGTACAAATAAACAAATACAACGGAGTATCGAAGGGCCAAAAAACATTCAAGGAAGGTCTTACCGACTAAATTCACCAAATACCACATTGTCATGTTAAAACATTGGGTTGTCTGGTTTACATATTTATTTATTCTATAATTGTTTCCTTGCCATTATGGTTACCTCTAAGACCAGTGAAAAATTTTCGCTAACGCTCAGCCACATGCCATGGAATGACAAGGCACCATAATCGAACTAAGTGTTTGTCGATATAGAAATGAAAGCTTCATGCAAAATTCGAGATATCGTGCGGACAGATAATGAAGTTTTTCCAGCCCCTTGAGTAACACAGTAGGCTTTGCTAACGCTCAGCCAATGAACTATTTAATTATCATTTATTTAATTATTTGGGACTAGCTAACTCACACAGAAATTCAGCAGGCGATTTTCTATAAGTTTAAATTCACAAGCGTTCAGCAGGTGTTTTGTAAAATTGCAATTTTAAGATATATAATAAACTATAATTAGCAGTAATAAGTTCAAATATATTTATGTAAGTGCCAAAAACAAGTAGTAAAATGCGTTGGTTGCTATATCGATTACTAAGTTTTACTTGTTTTTTTTGTTTAATTATTATATAGTGATTTTAAGAAAATTACATAGCCCGTACCAAAGTGACCAAAACGATACAGCGCTATAAAAACACTGTAGTTCTTTTTCGTTTAAGGGCCAGCACAGAAAACCCTAGCTTGCCTATTCAAAACTCAGATCACGCGATGTTTGCCCGCTGCGCAGCGCTTTGCGCGGCTTGCTCTTTTAGAAAAAAAAATTAACTTGAGCTTGCAAAGTCCAAGCCCAGATCAACTCACCACGCTTTATTGACACAAAACTCAGAACTAACGCAGGTTTCGTTACAGGCAAAAGATAAGCGGCGCGCGTTTAATCACTGATAAGATAAGACGAGTTTATACTAGAAGTAGTAACTGTACTGCCCTACCGAACTAATAAACACCAAAAAAAAAAAAAAAAAAAAAACTATTAAATGCACTGTCAGTCAGGTATAGTATGTTTGTAAGGTGCTGGCCCTTAAACGAAAAAGACCCCAACACTGTTTTTCATACTTGATAATATAAACGATTACATTATACCATTTTGTAAAATTTACATCACTCAACATCAAAAAACACCTGTTCTTGTGGTTGTAATTTATATTTTTATTATATCAATTACTTGTGAAATTATTAAAATTCAAGGTTGCTTTATTGTTACTGCTACTCTCTGCCTGGCAACACATCTTTATTGACAATATTAAATTTATTATCTTCAGGAAACGTGGGGAGTAATTATTCTTATTATTAGCGGACATTAAAAGATACTGTTGCTTGTGCATAAGGACGTGACAATTAAAAAATAATTAGAATGTTCGCATTGACGTTTTATTTTTAACGATTGTTAAACCTCAAGAGAAGAAACAATAGTGACATAAAATTAATATAAAACGTAGTACTCACGTAAAAACGATAAGGGCCCAATTCCTGTAACTGAGGAATGTGGAAACTTCCTTCTTTTTCCAAATCCCCTCGATTGGTCCAGTTGAAGAAGAAGAATTCTATGTAGATGGGTACAGGGTTGTCTTTCCACACTTCAAATGTTACAGAGTCAGGCGTCATCTTTAGTTCCTGTAAATGCTATAATCACGATTGTGTCAGTTTATAGTAGTAACTATGAAAGGATAACAACGTTTCGAGGATTGGAATCAATCCTCTTCGTCAGGTGGGGGAGGTATTAATAGATATTATAATAACGAACAGATTTTTCAAGATAAAAATCTGTTCGTTATTTTTGTATGATGTATTAATATCCCCCACCTGAAGAAGAGGATAGATTCCAATCCTCGAAAACGTTGTGTGTTATATTTTTTATAATCTATAATAACGATGGGAAATGTCCGAAATACTGTTATCCTTTCAAACCTTCCATCGACAATAACACACTATAAACAAAGGAGTTGTACTATGTTATGTGCTTTTAGACATGATTTCAATTAAATTGTAAGTTGCAGAACACTTTTAAAAGTGGCAATTTAATAATAGTGTATTTTCAGATCCTAAAAATAAAAATTACGTTACAACAGATTTAAATACGATATTTTCGTGTCTGTGGTCTTCTTCGTATTCAGTAAACAACACAAATAATACAATGATTTGTGACGTTGTCTCATAAATATATCCAGTTTGAACCCGAATGGAATGATGGTGTATGGAATTTCCTCGTAATTAATATCAGTATTTATAGTGAATAAGCTATGTAATTTATTGATTTGTAAAGGAAATTACCAGTGGGAAAGTCTAAAACGTTTTAACTACGGTTGTCCATAAAAAGTTTACTCATAATTGATATGCGCATGTGTAAACTAAAAGTATAAATAGCTATTTTTATGTATACTTATTAGCTTAGCTAATGCCCGTCATCCCTAACGGACTTTTCGCAGTATCAAAAGGGCATTTTAGAATCCGGCATTTTTTTTAAAGGAGAAGCTAGTCCCCTTTTAAGCCTTATTCTGCCCGTCCTCATGGGCCACTGGTTGTGCGAGAATCTAATCAAAACAGAATAAGAGGGAGAGTCGATACAGTACAAGGTCGATGGTACTGATAAAAAAGTACAACGGTCACAGACAGGATTTGAACCTGCGCTATCTCTAACTCAGACTCAAAGTTCAACGTCTTAGAACCACTCGGCAATCGACACTCCCAAGACAACAAAATGCTTGGCATTGTGCCATTCCAAGCATTTATAATTTATTTCTGAGATGAATGACGATAATTTGAAACAACTGTTCAAAATCTAACCTTTTAAAACTGATAAGTTGAAGTTTTAATGCCGAAGGAAAAAAAACATTTCTTTGAAAGTATACTAAAAGATTTTCATGAAAACACATCCCTATCTCATGCGCTAAACAATTTTTAAAACTTAATTACGCATTAGAGCACATGATTTAAATTGAATGGTCTCTTTTAACACTTAACAACATATATGACGTATTTAAATTGGCGTACAATAACACTTAATTAGTAAATATAAGTAGTGCCATTAATGTAAGTCACGTGTACGAATGTTTAGTAAATTTGAAAAGGTTTGAAGAGTTTGGTTTGAAATGACAAAGGACATGCCTGCATTCATTGCCAATAACAAGATCAACTGTGGTCAGCTGACTGTGGTCTTGTCCATTGGGATGTGGTTTCATTCACAACGAACAACCTTTTATGCCGAGTTGGTAAATAAACGCATTGTACACATACAGTACTAATATGAATTTAACACTTAATTCTGGTTGGAAAACGTACATGGTTTACTGATATTACAATCTTACATGTTGAGGGAATACGAATTAAATTTGTATAAAAATAAGAATATTTCAACAAAGGTTCTGGTTCTAACTAAGAACATTGTTTATCCCCAACTTTTTGCATAAAAGTTACTGAGGACAATTTTGATATCCCTTACTTTGCAGTCTTAACAAAATAAAAAAGGCTATTTTGATCAATTTGAATCAATAAATCACTATTTACTACTTTGTCACACAGTCTTGTAATCAATGTCTCACACGTTGGTGTAGCTAGGATCCCCACAGTATTATAATCAATGTCTAACACCATGGTGTAGCTGAGATTCCTACAGTCTCGTAATCAATGTTTCGCACCATGTTGTGTATATTGGATCCTGACATACGTGTAAATAATGTCTAACTATGGTGTAGGTAGAATAGTAACATTCTTTTAACCAATGTCTAACAACATGGCATAGATAGGATACAAACAGTTTTGTCATCAATGTCAAAACACCATGGTGTAGCTAGGATCCCCACAGTCTTGTAAGCAAGTATATAACAACACGATGTACTCGTAGATAGGATCCCAACAGTATTTTACTCCACCGACTCACGCCATGGTGTAGCTAGGATCCCCACAGTCTTGTAGCAAGTATATAACACCATAATGTACTCGTTGATAGGATCCCCACAGTATTTTACTTCACCTACTCACACCATGGTGTAGCTAGGATCCCCACAGTCTTGTAGCAAGTATATAACAACACGATGTACTCGTAGATAGGATCCCAACAGTATTTTACTCATCTACTCACACGATGGTGTAGCTAGGATCCCCACAGTCTTGTAGCAAGTATATAACACCATAATGTACTCGTTGATAGGATCCCAACAGTATTTTACTCACCTACTCACACCATGGTGTAGCTAGGATCCCCACAGTCTTGTAGCAAGTATATAAAACCATAACTGTACTCGTTGATAGGATCCCTACAGTATTTTATTCAAGTCTCACACCATGGTGTAGCTAGGATCCTCACATTCTTATAACTACTTGTTACAATTCTTATAAACTAAGGATCATTCCTAACTCGATGTAGCTAGGATCTGCATAGTCATCATCCTTATATCATTTAGTTTGTATTGGATTTAATGTTGTTTAATAAAATGCCGATGGATATTCCATTTGCCCGAGTATAATCAAACAATACCCACAACAGTCAGTGCCCAATAAATCGCTTTAGTCACTACAAGTAATATACTTAATATAGTAATAGGCTTGCTTACAATAAAACCTTTCAAAAACCGGCTCAACTGTGTTTTCAAATGATCGTTTTCGGTTTTTCGTTATTGTAACATGTGCCTTGGTGCTCAATAACACGGTTTCCAGGATACATCTCCCAAACGGCGACGTTGTATTATTAGAAGAACATTGAAAAATACACTTATAAAAATGCACACACACCGTAGAAAATAAATATTTAATTATCGATTTCTATGTATTAGACCTGGTTAAGCATGTACGTATTTATTATGAGTGGAAAACGGTTTCCCCTCTAAATACCATTAACTATGTAAGTGAACTGCTAACGAAACATAAGCTTATATTCTATTCAATAACCACCAGGAATTACCTCTATACATTTCAAACGAAAATGGATAAACTAATCATTAAATAGAATGAAATTAATAAATCGATGTAATTGCACTTTCTGGAAAAATAGCATACATGTACAGGTATGTTAAATTCTCTCCAAAACGCCAATTTTATTACAACTTATCTTATGTCAAAATTAATTCATCAACAAGCACCTTTTTTTTACTCTATGAAAAGAATTCAAATATATATATATAGATATATCTATATATATATAAATGAATGTTTTGTATGTTTTATCCTTTATGGAATCGTGAACTATTGGACCGATCATGATGAAAATTTGTACGTATATGTATTTTTCCACGGAGAAGGTTTATAAGCTATGCCCATCCCTTTCCCGATTCAGGATTCCGCCCCACTGGTTACAGAAATTACCCATAAGAAATGCATTGCAGCAAACATATGTTAACGTCTTTTCAAATTTTTAATCAGCTGTTCTTTGTAAACATATATTACACTTATAGTTTTAAAGCATAGAGTAAGCTTAAGAGAAACGACACATTTTGTTTTTAAACTGTTTTTGCAATCACTGTTAAAACATAGACTTTACTATCCAGATAATACAATTCAAATTTGACGTAAAAATTCACCTTTAACTGCAATATTTATTTAATATAAAACCATGCTCATGCTTGATCAGAAGAGTAATGCAGATATCATAATTACTATCTTACGTTGGCTACAAATATAAAGAATGTTATAAAATCAACCTTAGTTGTTTTTTTTTGACAGAAGTATGGTTCTCAAAACTCCGTGGTGTACATATTCTCTCGATCGAGACAACAAAAGCAAGCTCAATCGTGGCATCGGAGATATAACTAATTTAATCTAAAATTTATTATAGTAAAAAAAAAAATTTACTAAGTAATATAAGGACTTCGGTTCTTAGATGATTTGCGTGCGAAGCCGTGGGTAACAGCTAGATAGAGGCAGGAATATGGTACAATACCTTCATAATACGCCCAAGAGGCTCACGATGGAACGACTATCAATTATCTCAGCAATGTTTAGAATGTGATAGAAAAAAGAATAAGTGAATATAGTGTACTGTTTTCAACGGGAAATTGCGTGCGAAGCCGCGGGCAACTTTTGCAAAAAATTATTGAAATGCGCAGCAAAGCGCGCCGGGCCCGCTGTATATATATATATATATATATACAGTATATGAATGAATGTCTGTTTTTGTCCTTTATAGACCCAAAAACTATGTGACCGATCATTATGAAAATTTGGATTGTATATGTATTTTTTCCACGTAGAAGGTTTATATGCTATGTATGTTTATTGATGTAATTCACCACCAGGCGGGTGCGGCGATGCAAAACAAAAATATCAAAGCGCGCCTGCACATTACAAACTGCAATTTACAAGACAGTTACGTCTATTTAGTAGCCAAAAAATATTTGAAGGCGCTAAGTTTCGATGTATATTCGATGTAAAATTTCTAGTTGATCTTGGAAGCTTGAGTGTTGTAAGCCAATCTTAAAACCAATAAAATGCTCACACTGCTGATCAGGTGTCGGTAGTAGGTTGTCCACAGTGAAGGGAAGGTCACAGAGAGGATGAGGAAGCCGAGGCCGGTTAGCAGCAAAGCGTGCGCTTTTAGTTTTGAGGCGGCACTTCGACTTCTTGGGCTGCATGTTTGTCTGAAAATTTACATTAGCAGTGTTTAAAAAATACTTATATTTCCATGTACAATAGTATCGGTTGTAATACTGAAAAATAGTGATAACAACTTTGAGGTCAAATTAATAATTTTGTTCAAACATCGACAAAACGAAATTATTCTGAAAAATTTTAAATTGGAAAACGATTGGTTCTTATACTTTCTATACAGGGATATTT
Organism: Homalodisca vitripennis; assembly: GCF_021130785.1. Classification (NCBI taxonomy): domain Eukaryota; kingdom Metazoa; phylum Arthropoda; class Insecta; order Hemiptera; family Cicadellidae; genus Homalodisca; species Homalodisca vitripennis. The sequence continues at coordinate 12,808 of NW_025787336.1, forward strand.
TTCCCCCCACCCACCGCATCTTCTCTGGACAAAGGTATTACCACGTTATTGCTCAGGTTCACCATGTCAGACAAATATTCCACCGTTTATGAAAAATGGGTGTCCTCCGTGATGCTTAGTTTACCATCTGTCTGTCTGTATGTGTTTTTATAAAGAAAATATCTTATAATACTTAATATGTTAAAATTTATACCAAATTTTACTCAAATGTTTATGATTAACGAAGGCCAGTTACAGAAAAGAATATCATGAAGATTAATCTTTAGTATTTTCAAAATGGTCGGCCATTTAAAAAACGTTTTTATAAACTTTTAATGTCTTAAAAACTAGAAATTTTTCCTCAAGCATTGCTAGAATAGCAGTTTTACATTTTATCACAAATCTAATGACACCTAAAATTATTTATAATATCCAATAATGAATAACTGATTTAGAGCAAGATTTACTGTGACAAGACATGGCCCACATTGAGAGCTGGCCGTTTTATTTCAAGTTTTTTGTATAGTTGGCGATTCGCTGAGAACCTCCAATGTGGGCCAAGACTTGTCAACTGTAGCTAAATCTGCACTAAAATCAGTTATTATATAATTCGGATTATTAAAATAATTATTTGGTGTTATTAGATGTGTGAATTAACCCTTCTCTAAAAACTGTTTTATTCAGCAATTCTTGAGAAAAAAATACTAGATTTTTAAGGTATGTACAAAGTTAAAAAGTTTTAATGGCCGCCAATTTGAACAATACTAAAGATAATTTCAAGACATTCTTTTCAGTAACTGGCCTTGTTATCATAAAAAAATTTGAGTCAAATTTGGTACAATTTAGTTTTATTACATTTTAAAGATATTAATTTTTTTATAAATAACACATACAGACAGACAGATGGTGCTACCTAAGCAACGGACACCCATCTTCAGATGGTGAAATTTGTTTATACTTTGAGACTTAGCAATAAACTAGGTATACCTTTGACCACAGAGTTATGGGACACTCTGTATATTGTAATTTATAAAAAGGTTTACCCGATTGGATAAGCTTCATATTTATTTCGGAAGCATACTTCACAGCTTGTATCCGGGAGAAAATTTTTGGAATCAATCGGTGACTTTATTGTATATGTAGAATATGCAATATTTCAGAGAAAGAGTATATTATTGAACGAGAACGCACTGTCTATGTCAATGAGAACTGTTTTAGTATACTTTAAGCGAACATATATTGTGTTCTGTACTTACGTCAAGTGAAATCTAGGTGCGAATTCGTGATCACAATAAGTAAAGATCATTTGGTTGTATATAGCTTTAAGATTGTAGTTAAGTCAAGAACCAGCTTTACAACTAAGAAGGTTTCTATAAACATCTAGGAATATGAGATCTAATACAACTTAAATTTTACCAATCAATGTAAAATTTTCGTTCGTTTGTTTAAATTTATTCGTTCAATTAACGAGTAGGCTAACATGGTTCATCAGGTGACCAGAGACGTCGGGCTTTTAGGGAGGAACATGTCCACCTTTTTTAATGTTTCTCTTCCACTCCTAACGGATTTTGAAAATTATGTTAATTGTCCGGTTTTTAGAACGAACACTAAATGTTCAAAAATATT
>NW_025787337.1:0-14934 GCF_021130785.1 Homalodisca vitripennis
TTTAAAGAACAGTTGATACTTTCCTCTTCAAATAGATACAGTCAATTCAAAGAACTTGTTAAAGTCTATTTGCAGAGATATAATAAAACGTTTCTAATGCGGATGTGTTTTATCTAACGGCAAAAAAAGACCTAAAAAAAAAAAGTAAGGGATTACATAGTTTAATATAATTCACGCGTACAAGATATTGAAAAGAAAGTGAAAGAAAATAAACAAACAGGCATAGTTTTCACTCGTTTTTTTTTACAGACTATTTTTCCCATATGATACGTTCTTTCAAGATAATCAAGACTTATATTGATTGAATTTCATAGGGAATAATTTTGTGAGTATCAGAGATTTTATCCAAACACAATTCCATTACAAGAGCCATTATAGAATTTTTTACTTATTAGAATATAGCAACATCTTTGTGTGAAACTAAAAGGTACCTAACTTACTGTAGATAATATTCCACTGTGAATTCCTTAATGAAGAAAGAACACCAATCTATGGTTATCTAAGAAACAGTTACTATGCACGCTGGGGACGAGGACTGTCAAGTTTTTAGAGGTTATACAGACTTTATATCTACAACAGTTAAATTGTTTAATAATTTCTTTATTTCTCTTTTATACGTCTTCTTTTCCAGTAAATACAATCAAGTGCTAATTTTTCGAATTTTTGTTTAATTCTTTATTCATTTTTTTTCATCCAATACAGTCAAAAATCTGTTACGGCAAGTTGTACTTTTACAAACTATCCAGACTCGGCAATTATTGTAAATCCCGAATTTATCTTTCATTTTTCTCCAAAATTCTCAAGATTTCTATGTTTTCTTCTTTCTTCCCAATTCATTTAAATCTTCATTTATACTTCTTATAAAACTCTACATTCTCCAATATCATTTAAACTCTTTACAAGAACCTCCATATTAAATAGAGAAAAAATTCACAGAAGTCCCAAAAAAATGCAAAAACCATTATCTACTCGGATCGACCATTTTCTCCTCTCCGCTTGTATCTTTCTCTTCTCCCTCCTCTTTTTATGGGGCCTTATGACACAGATCTCACTTCTGCCGTTTATAGGCTAGCGAATCTATATCTCAGGCTAGAAGAGTAGAGTGAGGGAAGAGCCGAAGATACGGATTAGAGAAACCTGGTATCCGGAATACGATCCTTGTAATACTTCTGGATACCTTGGTGCTTTCTTACCGCTATGGCCACTGTTCGACATTGGAAAATACATGTTCTAGAAGGTAAACTTCTCCTAGAAAAAAACCTCGTACCAAACCGGATTCGCACGGGACAATTATTAATGACTCAGCTAACACAATACAAACAGCCTAACATCGCGTTAGAAAGTAAAAATTTAAGGAAGAAAATTAAATTTAATAAATATAATTTGAAAAGTACAACGTAACAAAATATGTACGCATATTTTACAAAATAGGGTAAAATTATCTATACATTTTGATAAAAGAAAATGTATATAATAGTAAAGGGAACACAATTTATTATTCTTAAAAATGCTGCAAATCTGCGATTACCGACATTTTGAGTTCCAGGAATAAGATTGCGCGTATTGTGTGTATCAATGATCCATATGTCGAGGGTGCTGCTACTACAGACCGGACTCATCACGATATACGCTCGACTTCGGCCCTGCGTCATATCGTAGTGATATCACGTCCGTTCGAGAGGCGGCAATCGTTGGTTTACAAAGCCCAACCATTTAGTTGTGAATATAGATAAAATATTTTCCTATCTAATATGGAGCTGTCGATTAAAAAATATCATGTTCCGTTTCTGCAAAAAAGAATAATTTTAAGGATAATAAAAACTGATGGATCGCCATTATAAATTCTAAAAAAAAAGTCACGAAAAAAAACATAGCAAATTTACAATAATGAAATAAAATTATTTTAAGACAATGGGCTAGAGAAAATTAAAATTGCCCCGAATCACGACGGAAAAACAAGTTTAATATTGAGAACATCTTACGTGAATTAAAGAGAAATATTCTCAAAAGTTTGAAAAGAAAGAAAAATCTCGAACCTATTTGTATAAGATGATGAAATAAACTTCATTCAATAGCTGAAAAGTTGGCTATTTTCCGGTTAACTAACGATAAAACCAAGTCTGAAATTGATCGAAGAAATTCCAATGATAAATGCATACAAAACTCCTCTTAATAAGTTAACAATCCAGAAAATTATCATTGGATGTAGAAGTTTTATCCCTCCATTCACGTGGTCTCTTTCAAACGCAATACATTTTTAACACAAATACTTGAAACGACAATTCATGTCACAGTTCACATAAATAGTCTTTTCAATTATGCGGTGTCAGATATAATTAATAAGGTGATAATCGACTGAATAGTTCATAAACGAAAAAGTTGTTAAAAATATGAAGTAGGGATTCTGTGGCTCCTTCTTCCCCGCCTTCTTACCTGTTGCCTGTGTCCATCGACTCCGAACTCTATGCTTCTCGCGCCTTCCTCTATTCTCTCTCTATAAGTATGCCCCGTTTTCTATTTCCCTACGGCTTGCCAAGCCTATCTATCTACTAACTCTTACTCCCCTACTTTTTTAATCTCCTCCTCCCCTATTCTTATCCTTTTAGGGCTTTCTCTACAGCTACTCATCTTAGTCCCTCGCAACCTACTTTTCTTACTATTTTTCTTTTTTTCCCTCTATATCACCTCCACTATCTCTCTTTGGAATGTGAATACGAACGAACTTTAGTGAATGGTGTGAACACCGCCAAACATGTTCTAATGTATTTTTACTATCAAAGCAGAACGAAATTCTTTGACGGTAAAATCGGGGGGGACATTTATTACTAACGCAATCTTAATAAATATTAACCACCTCCGAGAAAACAAAACGTAATAATATCCATATAAAAGAGTTTCCGGGAATTGGACATTTAAGAAGTTGGTAAAAACATACTAGTTTTGGAGCTCTTAACAACACGAAAATGATGAATGCAGGGTATCATACATCGGTGAAATTTACCAAAGAAATATCAAAGATAAAAAAGCTTTGTTATAAAATATAAAAAATAGAGATAGATTTCTTGCTTTTATTATACTTCAATAAGATGTGCTATTGAGAAAACCAGAGAAGAGCGACCTGGTTGAACGTGTTAAAGCAAACGAAAAATTTGTGATATGATCGAAAATCCTATTTTCAGGTTTTGATGTATCACAACTGTACTCTGAAAGATATACTTCAAATATTTGAAAAACGACTAGCTACAATTCACTAAGTATAAACTTATCCAACTATGTTCATAACGCTCAATGTCTCCAGTTTTGATTGACAAAATATAATAAACATTGTTCCGTTACAAATTTACTGAAAAATATTGACGCATGGAACACAAAACATTGATTATTATTGTATGTTAAACAACGATGATAAATCTCATTAAGTTTTGATCATACCGATTCATTTTATAATAAGCTTGTTTCTTCGCAGTTGTCCTAAACATTAAAGAAAGAACAATTTTTGCTGGTAGATAGATGTTTTAAGCCATTTTTGACAAATCTGTGAGATTTAACAGAATCACTTTAGAAATTTTGTAAAAACAATCATGAAAGAGTTTGTAAGGCCACAATTATGCCATTTTTCCAGAGTTCAAACAACTCTAAATTTACTAATATTATCTACAAGAAATGTTAACCATCGCTCGTTACCGTAATTGTATATGGAGCTTTGAGAGCATTATTAGAAAAAATTCCGACATGCTCAAGAAAACGCAATCCCACAAAGATCGACTACAACCAAGATTCAGAGGCACTCATTTCGCTTGATGGTTTTATCTCTATATTCTAGTGCGTCGAATGTGACCAATTCGCATTGTACCAAACCGACTATTGTTATTCGTGCTCAAAAAATGCAAGAAGATTCTTGAAAAAAAACGTTCCTCGACGACAAAATTGTTTGAAGAACTCAAATAAATTATATCGAAATTCACCATAGCGGAAAAAATATATATTCTAAGAATCATGAATAACCTATGAATATTGACAGCAAGATAGAATGAATTATTTCGTATATCAAAATTCAAAACGTTTCGTCTCATGATATCTGTGAACATGGTCTACTGCTTATGGATGCTTGAGGTCAATCAGGTATTGGGTTTTTACTCCTGATAGTTGCGAAAGATAAAGTGTTATAATTAAGTGAGAGATCATGTGGTCATTATTAATCGGGCAAATGTTTCGAGGCTGCCAAGCTTCAATGCCATGTTGCAAGATCCTAAAATTTGAAATTTCATCAGAAATATTTCCCGTTTTCTGCCAACAATATGTAATATGTCAAATTACGATACTCATTTGATCAAACCATAAAACGAATTCGGACTCTAAACATATATGGACAATGTTGAATTTGATTGCCAAACACGCATGAAATAACTATTATCATAATTTATTCCTGTAAATTCTCTGGATTAGGGCTACTGTATATTCGAAGGTGATAAGCCCATAGATACAGTATTCTCAGTCAAAGTTTTTCGTTTGTTAGCACACTGTTCAGATTCATGGCCTCCGGCTATAGAAAAGTTAGCTAAAAATCTAAAGAGAGAAGTACTTCAAAACATACAAATCATTTTTATACTCAAGATGGTGCGCTGCAATGAGATATAAGAGGCTAAAAGGACTCAGGCCTAGAAATGATCGTCTGACGTAGATTTTTACATTATTCTAATAGATAGAGGTGGCAGATTTGTCGTGGAAAAGGTTTAATATTTCCCTATGAAAGGATTTATCGACAGAATTATTGCATTGAATACTTTGTGTACTTACACAGAAGAAATATGATGAATTCAGAGATTTCTATTCAACTTTTGACAGGATGAGAGATAGCATATCTGAGAGAAAACGATTTTACAACAATACTTTATAATGTGTTGGAACAAATTATAAAGAGAATACAATCGACTAGGAAATATACTACTGATCCTCTAATAACATTCAAGATGCTTCTATTGCTCGCTGATATCCGCTTTGAAAATTTTAGGAATATGTTGTTTTGGAATTTGCCTATAAAACCTTGTATCCAGGCACAACTATCTAAACAGCTCTCCCAGTCTTGCATGGGTTGCTATGTTAAAAATTAACGAAGATAGAATTACAAGATTAAATTAGTGTATGTATATATATGTATTTGGATGATCGTAAATAAGGTATTCCGTGGAGGTATTTTCATCTGTGCCAATGTATTAAGAACACCGGGAATATGTTGGAAAGCATATCAATAAACTCATAAATATTTAAAAGATTTTGATTAAGAGAGCTCAAAACCCGAAAAACTATTTTACACTTTATCTCGATCTGCAAAAACAACCTTTACGGGGGTATGGTCTTATGTCAAAACACGAGCCGTTCCACCGTTTAGTGATTAATCCAATGTGGATGGATCCTAAAGACGTTTATACAAAATGAAGAGCTGGCCAAAAGAAAACAATTCTTAGAATCACTGAGCGACGAAAGGATTATGGCTATATTCTCGAAGTTGATTCTCTGGATATCCAACAAATTTTACAACGACACATCACAAGGATTATACCTCTTGCTCCAGAAAACATTTTAAAACACAAACTTTGCTTACAACTCTACTGGATTATAAAAACTGATATACGGTTGTGTTCCATTCGAGAAATTTTGAACGTTTCTATTTGGAACAAGGTTATGATTTGTTGAGAAACATCTGTGAATAGAGTTAAGTTATTGCATTCGATCAGAAGCCTTTTTGTATGAAAGAAGATTACATTGATGTCTTTTATACACAAACATGGAGATAACCAAAGCTACAAGCGACTTTGAAAAGGACTTTTTATAAGCTGATGAGAACAACTACGAGTTTTTTGGAAAAAAATCTATGGAAAAATGTGAGGAAAACAGATGTGATATTAAGCTTGTGAAAATGAAGAATTTTAATGAAATCACAGCTAAGGAAAACCAATTTTCCAAATGCTCTGTAAATTATGAACATCTCTCTTGATCGCGTGACTACAAACTATGCTTGTATTCAGCGTTAAGTCACATGTTCAAAAAAAAAAGGTTAAATATGTAACAAACCGATTTACATAGGATTTGCTAGTTCTTCGACCTCTCAAAATTGCTAATGTGAGACGAGGGTAGTTTTATTACAACAAATTAATAAGACGTTTTGATCCCAGATTAGAGATTCTGTGTTTACATTGGATTACAGACAGTTATTTTCTAGAATTGAAACGTAGATCCTTTTAAAACTTATTAAAGATAATATAGATGACTTTGATACAAGTTGATTATTCCAAAAGATCGATGAATGTTTCACTACTAAAAATAAGATAGGTAATAGGGAAATTCCAAAGATCGGGTTAAATAGCAGATCATGTTTTTAGAAGAATTTTGTGGTTTACGGTCTAAGCTGTTACTCGATACAAATATTCTAGATAAAAAACCCAGTGTAGGTGTAAAGGAATTAGAGAGAAGCGTTTGTAAATAAATAACAATTCAAATATCGAAAACTTGAAGAGATGGTTTGTTCGAAGATAAAGAAGGAATTTTCGGGAGATGACAGTCATCAAAAGTTATAAACCATGCAGTTGTACACTGTTACCATAAACAAGCTGGGCACATGATCTCGTTAAAGACATGATAAGAGAATTGTCCTAGGAAAAATAAGATCGATACAGTACGTATGGCTATAAAAATGAAGCAAAATCTGAAATATTAGACGATATTATAATAAACTTGGGAAAAACTTTTGGATATGTAAATGGAAGATGATTTATCATTCATGGTCTCCTATACAATGTGTTAAAAGAAAACCGAAAAACTATAGATTCCGAAATATCGTTCACATCAAAAACAGGGGATTGTTATAGAATGTGCAGCAAAATGTTCTCAAAATGTAAAGAACAAATAAGCGTATAAGTTTATAAAGAATGTCCTTATGAAAAACCAAAACCTGTATAAGAATCTAAAGAATTGAAGGACTAAAGATGAGATAGAGGATTGAAAAGCTCGAGAAATTCATTGCACCAGTACGAAAGAAGTTTAAAAAGAGGAAAAAATTAATAAACATTAGGAGAATTGACGATTTTGATGGGCAGCAGATTTAGTTAGATTAATTGTCTAACAATATTCAGATCAAATATGATGGATTCAAGTATATGTTAAAATATGTTATTTGGATTACTTTCTCAAAATATGCTTGGGTCAAAGAGCTATCAAAAAGAAAAAACGGTAAAGATGTTTCAATAAGCTTTCGAAAGATATAGTAAAAGACGCGATTAAGAGGATCAATCACCAAACCGCCAAATCTTACTTCTTCATCTCAGAATTAAGGGTTTTTAGAGTGTTTATATAAATATAAGAATTTTATCGATGTTCGTGAGGAGAATATACAACTATTAAGCCGATTTATTCATACTGAAAACGATGAGGAAATTCAACGTAATTGTAGAGAGAGATATACACAGAAACTCAAAATGAGAGAATGAAAGTAATTTTTTGAGTATTGAATAAAAAACTTTAAATGGATCGCTATTCTACAAAGAAAATACGTAAACACATTATATACGACTACAGGTCTCACAGAACACAATCAAAAATGAAACCGAAAGACGTAGATAAGGATGCAGACAAAGGGAGTTATTAGAGACCGTTTTTCAAGTAAGTTCCACCTGAAAATTCAACACGGATAAACTAAATTTAAAGGCACTGAATCAAGTCAAGAGAATTTGTTAGTAAAAAACAACCATTTACGAGAGCAAGAATATATGAACTCAAATTGGTTTCTCAAGAGCAATATCTTTGTAATTTTATCAAAAATTAATAACACATCAGATCCTGTAAACTTATAGTATAAAAGATTTTAAATAATGATAAGAAATAACCGGAAAGTTTTAAGAATATGAATTGTAAGAAGTCAAAAACTGACAATATAAATTTTCTTATATATAAACTGGCGCATCAAAAGAAATGTTAACAATAGTGCAAGGAATTAAGTGCAAAAGAATTTAAAGCCTTTAAAGAATAGAACATGTTATAAACGATAAAAATAGGGAAAGATGGAATGCATTTACTAATTGCAAGATTGTGAAAGGGGAATTATCATAAAAGAATTAAATGGATTATAATAGAAAAAAATAACTTTAGGAAGATAAAGAATGTCTTTCTACATGTACAAGAAAACATAAACAAATTTCAGAGTTTAATAGTGATCACTCTATAGTAGAGATAAGAAAGATCATATTGTAAAGATTGTTGATTAAGAAGAATTTCATAGAAAAAAAAAAAAATTATTATTATCGAAGGATACTCAATGTGAATTGTGGAAGAACTATAAAAATGGTTTAAATAATTATTACCAAAAGAACATTTGACTCAAATGTCACCAAAACTATCATACGTCTAAGGAGTTTAACAATTTTCGCACGCTGTAATAATTTTTTTCTATATAATATGGTGTCTCCAAAAGAAATAAATGTTACAAGACAGTGTCAAGAAGAGAATAGAAAAGACTCTGTTGATTGTAAGGGTGAATTATAAGATCAAAATGAACAAATTAACTTTAGAAGAGAAAAGAAGTGTTACTTTTGTAAAGAAATTAAAAATATTATTTCCTGAATTTAAATAAATTGCAGATATAGTAAAGATTGAACAGATGCTTTTTTGCAAAGAATAGTGCGAATAAACAATTTTCAGGCGGAATAGTTATAAAATATACGAAACAATAAATGCCATGTGGGGGGGTGAATCATGAAAAAAAAGATTTTTACGTAATGGGTTACCTTTAGTTATGCTAAACATTTACTCAAACAATAATATAATAATTCGAGAGTTATTTAGTAAAATTTAGAAAACTTCATTATTCATACGTTTGTAATTTAGATATTCTATAAATCAGTCGAGATTCTCGCCCAATATTTGTAGTAAAATGATTTCCGTTGTTATAAAATTATTCAAAGATTTCTTTCAATTTGGTTATAAGCAGATTGATTAGAATTTGGTTCGTAATCCAATGAACAAATTCTCTAATTCAGGATGAATTTATTTTTAGATGTTTAATCGGTTTGGTTATTTCTCGTCTTTCTGTGCTCTTGATAACGTAAATTAAGGCCATTTCCCACATGTGATTCTTCTTAATTAACACATAAAAAGCATAGGATATGTTTTTTCTTATCTCAAGATCTTTACGCATACCAGATCTCTCTCTTCAATTACTTCCTTTAGCTAATTCTTGATTCTCCTATTTTCAAGGACTTTCATACAGTGAACTGTAATTTGTAAGCTGTTTTAACTTGTCTTCTTTTAACTGGCTTATTATAATCTTCGTTTTCAAGGTTGTACTACCACCAAATTCTACGAAATACTTGGTAAAACTTCGTATCTTAAAACCCCAAATTCTTGCTACATTTTTCTGCTTTATTTTCTTTTTAGATTTCAAGATTAAAAGAATATATGCTGCTGCTTCAATTGATGAGAAAACATTGACTTTTTTTGAAAGTTTGAAGGTTATATTACGGATTTCTTGTTCCCACCATTCCTGAATCTATGTTCATCGAAGCGTTTTTTTTATATTTTTTACTTTAACGTGATTCATTCTATATCGCTTTCATCAGGTAATTTTTAAATTCAATTTTTTGCAATATCTTTTCGCTTTAAACCGACAAAATTAAGTATTTATCATCGACAATTGTATAGATAGGTTTAGTTTTCTAATTAAGTTTGCATTATTGAGCAGTATCCACAAAGAATATCCATTTAGATAGATAAAAGAATTTAACTAGTATATTTTATTTTGAGAATTAAAAGCCCAGATTCATTAATAAAATAAATCGAGTTTTTTTGAAGTTGTGAAGGCGGAGGGCGAATCACCCCGACCTTCGCAGAATGTATGTATTCGAAGCTTTTTTATATTTGTGATTTCTTTGACTTGTTCTTTAATTGCATTTCTTCAGTTATCTTCTATATTCTCAACACGCCTCTGCAACATTCTTTCCGCCTTAAACCATAAAATTCATTTATTTTCGTTCAACAAATGTTAAAATTTCTATTATTATTGAATTTGAGTAGATTCACCAAATGACTCCATTTAGATAGAAAAGAATACAATTAAACTAGTTATTTTTATTTTGAAGGTGATAAAGCCCAGATCCGCCCCAGATTCTTTGATAAAAAAAAAAAACAGTGTCAGGATTGCGAAGATTTTGAAAGGGTATCTAGTGGCACTAGATTCTTGTTAAATTGTATACATTCAAAACGTTGTTTTCTTGAAATTTGAAGGTAAAGAAACGTAATTCGATACCCCCTTGAATTCATCAATTCTTTCGACAATCTTTAGAAATATATTGTTGTTTTTTACTCTCATTATTTAATAGAATTTCCCTCTATCGAGTCTTGTATAGTGTACAGTAACGATTTTTTTGAATTCTTTTTAATATTTCTTTTCTTGTTAAATTGGGATATATAATCGATTTCATTTGGTTTTTCACTGATTTTTGATACCTTAAGCAACATTTCGGGAAAAAAGTGTACAAAAATTTCCGATTTCTTTGTGTTAAATGTTCGGGTGATGATTTTACTAAGAAACTACACGGTTCATACCGAGATTGGCAGATGCACTTCAATTTCATCGAACGGTCTAAATTTTTGGCGGTTTATATTTACCTATTATATTACCTGATTGTGGATCAATAGTTTCTTTTGAACAACCACTAACAAATCTACAATAATATGATGAAATACTTTTTTTCTTACTGGTGATTTTTTCTTTGCAATTTTATATAGAGAGATAATTTTTTTTGCATTTCACAAACTTGTTTTCGTCAAAGTTTAAAGAAATTATAGCTGAGTGTTTGAATGTTTTAAGATTAATTTTTAAGGGATCTTTTAATTTGATCGAATAGTATATTATTCGCCTTTGATTTAAAACTCATATATATTTTGTTATGTTTTTCTCTTATAATCCCTATATCAAATAGCGAGAACTACTTCACTAGAATAGATTTAATTACAAAATTGTAGAATAATAAAGAAGCCGTTAAGCGGAGCGATTTTAAAAAAATAATTGTATTCTATCCCTCTAAGTGTATATTAGAGATGTTTCAATGTTTAAAATTAATTTTGAGCTTTTGAAGTCAACTTGAACAGCTTCATTTTCGCAAGCGTTGCTTCAAGACTGAAAATCTTCTATTTAAATGGAAGAAATTTTTTAAAGCAAAAAAAAGATCAGATTATAAAAACTTACAAAACGTTGAAGAAAATAAGAAAAGATCAAACCATACTCCAGATTGTTCTTAATTGTTTGGATTAAAGTGGTAGATGTGGAAAAACAACTTTATTAGTTGAATTTTTGCTAAATAGGGTTGATTCCTTATTCTCTCCAATTTGTATGTTTTTTGTAAATCTTTTTAGAACATAGACACGCCATATAAAAAAATTTTTAAAGCAAGATTTGAAAATATTGTAGAAAATAACTTAAACAAAAAAACAATATCCATTTTTATAATGCTCCTTCTTGAGGAATGATTCCGTTTAAGCGGAATGTAAACCCAATTCGTTAATCGTTTTTTTGCTATGATTTTTATTTTAGAAAATCAGACGTGAAATTATAAAGGAATATTTTCGTAAAGTCTCGTACACCAAAAACATCTCAATCTATCAAATCTTTTCGCCAAATGCTTTTCATAGGTTGATTAAATGCAAAGTTATTATGAAATACCTGAATATGTTGGTTGTGTTTTTAAGCTAGAACGATCTCACGATTCGTAGAAAGATTTATAAAAATTATTGGGTCTGATTGATTTTAAACCCCCTTTATTGAAGTGATAAAATTTGGAAGGAAGCTAGGGATTTTTAACTATTAAATCTAACTTTGAACCTAAAAAGGGTAAATATCTAATAAATTTTTTAATAAAATCTGCCAGGGTTTGACAAATCTATTTAAAAAAATTTTTTGTTACAATTTTTTTTATATTATCTTTAATTTTTATTTTCATTATGAAAATAACAAAAAAACGGAAATCTTTACTTTAAAGTTTTTAAATTCCACGTTCCGTTCACTTTTTGTTACGTTCCCCGTCCCACGTTCCAAATTTTTTTTCTTAATAAATGGATAAGCACTAACATTATTAAAAAGCGAAAAAGATAAAATCGAAAAAAAAAAAGAAAAAAAAAAATTTTAAAATTTAAATACAAAATGCCGGACAGATTTTAAAGAATTTAAGAGAAATTTATCAATCTTGTAAAAAATTAAAACCCCGAACTCGTGAAATACATTTAAAATATAAAAGTCTGTAAATTTTTTTAAAAATACAGAACAATTTTTTCATTAAACAGAAACGAAATAAAATATTAGGATTTTAAAAAAAAATTTTAACAGCACAATTGTGTAATTTAAGGATTTAAAAAATATTTTGGAGGAAGACTCTATAAATACAGATTTGAATTTAATTGGTATGGTTAAACAAATTTAAAATTTCTAAAAACTCTTTTATTCTTTTTCATTTTTAATTTTAATACATTTTCCAATAAATACGAATCTTTCTTTATTTTTTTGGAGTTTTTTTGATTTTCTAACTTTTTTTTAAAACTTGTAATTTAGATCAATTTTTCTATTTTTATTTCTTTTTTTTTAAAAAATAATTAGAAATATAACAATCTTTTTACATTTTCGAAATTTTTAAAATATACTTTCAGTTTTTTATAAAATAGTAGATAAAGCAGTTTTTTTTAATTCTAATCCTCTTTTAAATCTTCTAATCTTTTACAATCCTTTTTTTATGGGTTTCCCAAAAATGTTATTCTTCTTAGTTTTGTACTTTATTTCTATCTTCTTCTTTGAAATAAATTTCCTTATTTGTAAAAAAATCTAAAGCGTTTAGTTTTTAAATTTTAGGAAAAGTATTGCCATTAAAAAAGTTAAACCGTCTGTTTTTTTTTCCATAATTGGTTTATCTTGGATAGTAAATTTTATTTAGATCGTTTTATGGGAAATTAAAAAAAAACCCCTTTTTCCTTTAAATTTTCCTTTTGTTGTACAATTCGATAAACTTATTTTTAAAAAATCCTTTAAAAAAATATACGTTTTTTTTTCCGTCTTTTTCTGCTAAAACTCCAACATAGCTAAATCTATCTTTTTTTAATACAAATCAGAATTTTTTTAGTGTCCTTTTGTACTTAAATCCCTTCCTTGTTTTTGAAAATTATTAAATAATTCGTTTTCGATTTCTTAATTTGTTTATCTTTTCCCAAATATCTTTATTTTTTCCTGTTCTTCCTTTAAGTTTTCTAGAAGTTTTTTTTCCTAGTTTCCCTATTTTTTCCTCCCAATTCTTGTTCTCTTTTTTTAAACTTTTTAAAAAAATAGAATTTTTGGGGCAATTTTCTTAAAAGTATTTGGAAATAATTTGTTTGTAATATTAAATCCTTTCGACAGATGTGTGGGAAAAACATTTTTGGTGTTTTTTTAGTCCTAATTCTTCTAAATCGATCTCTTTTGGAATGTCGAAAATAATGTATTAACTTAGAAAGTATGTTTTGCCTTCTTTTAAATAGCATTTATGTTTAATCTTTACCAAATTTTTGTCATCTTTGTCCCTTTTTTTACATAGATTAAGTTAACTGGTAAAAGATTAAGGCTAAATGGGAGATATTACGTATGTAATCAACTATTTCTTTCTTCCTTATCTGTTGGTAATTTTATTTGTATTTCCCGTTAGTTTTTTTGTATTGTTATTTCCCCAATAAACATATTGTAAGATATCGGGAAAAAAACTATACAGCAACTGTTTTTTAATGTCTTCGTTAATTTTGTCCACATTTCGATAAAGATACAGAATAAAATGAGCATTCTTAAAATATTCTTCTTTGTTTTAATAAGCCCTTATAACAATCATCTAGCGGATCAAATTCTTTATCAGTTTGGACATTTTCGTTTACATAATTTAAATATTTTCTAATCTCGAATTCCATTATTTTTTTCTAACCCAAGAGAATGTTTCTTTTTAATCTTTTTGTCGGGACCCAAATTTTCAAAAAATTTTCTATATTTACCTAATTGTTTTTTAATTCCTGGACCGTTATTTGACAGATAAATTTTATTATTATTTTTACCCAGAATTAGAACTTAAACCAAAGTTAACAATTTTTTCCAAACAGTTTTGTCTTTACTAAAATAATTTTAGATTATTTTTTTTTTTCCCCCCTCCTTGTTTACAAAAAATTATAGTTTTCTATTAAATAACGTCATTTCTTGTTTAAATTACAGATACCAGCAAAATCTTTGTTATGTCTAAGTCAAGAAAATAATAGGTTCTAAGCTAATTGTTCTAGTATTTCTGGTAATTCTTCCAAGAGTGTTTTAAAAATTTTACATCTGCTAACTCAATTTTTTTAAAAGGGATTTCAACGGTTTTTTAAAATTTTTTTGTTTTGGGTTTTTAAATCTTTATGTATAATTTGTTTAACCCCCTTTTTTTTGTTATTGTATAGAACTAAAAATTGGGCAATTTCGCTTTTTTAAACCCTGTTTTGCTAATGGGAAAACTAGAAAATTTCTTCTTAAGTAACTTTAAATGATCCACAAAGCGTCTTCTTTAACAATTTACCTTCTAAAACTTAGAACTGTTATTTTAACAATCATAATATTATCCAAAAAGTTCTGAATTCTTTTAAAAATTTTTTCTCATTCTTTGCCCCACTTTCTTTTAGTTTTTTTATCTCCAATATTTAATTAATTACGTTTTAAATTTTCGTTTAAAAAAGCCTAGTCCAAATCGTTCGTTAGTTGGTTTTTTTTTATTTCCTAAGAGTTCTTTAAAGAATATTTCCCCGTAGTCAGATTTTTTTTTCAACTTCCCTTTAAATACAAAAATTTTTTTAAATTTGGATTTTTGTTTTTTCTAAAATATTTACTTAAAAAGCTCTAAATTTTCTTAAAAATGT
>NW_025787338.1:0-9854 GCF_021130785.1 Homalodisca vitripennis
TTTTTCACAAAAACACACTTATGTTACACATTAATACGATTTCGATGTTACGATTGTGAAATCGTGGACACTCTCATTCACAACTCTCAAATGCTGCGTCAGTTAACTTGTGAGGCAGGAAATGTGTCGTACTGTTAGGCATGTAACTGCTAGCTGCATGAGTAATTCTAGTATACTGGCGATAGGATTTACGCTAACGCTCAGTCAAATCCCGTGAATGTATATAAACGACATTCAAATTTGATTATTGCCTATTTAAAACGCAGATTCATACGAAATGATAAGACATTTTTTGCATTCTCAAGATATCCTGCCATCAAATAGCATAAAATATTTCGAACGATAAAACAATGTTTGAAATCTAACACTACCACACAGATGCAATGTAATATTTTTAGAAGGTGAGACACAGTACATGTCATCCATCATCGTCACTTGGGCTTCCTGTTTCTGTAGTAATATGTTATTCTATTGTTTTAGGAGGAGATATTTCAAAAATGTCATGTAATGGGCAGTCATATTTATTACATAATTGTTAGGTGTAAATAAATATGGATACTACACTGACGACCTTGACTTCTTAAATTTAATTGGTAGGTGAAAGGAAAATTTAGAATACTGCAGTAACTACATTCAGTTATATACAGCTATTTAAATATTATTTGTTATTTATATATATCTATATTGTTTCTTATATTGAAATGTTTGTGTTTCTTACTTTTCTCGGAGTCACAAGGGAAATTAACTTATTTGTGATAGTTTTATTCACAAATATACATCTAATAATGATAGTTCCTCGGAAATCTTAAAAAGTATTATAAATTAAATATAATTATTTTTAATGTATCCTACTCGTTTGGTTCTTCAACACCTAAAACAATATGGTTCTAAGCAATATGATACATAATTATTTAAATGAAACGTATTTTATATTTTCTATGAATTATGATTATATATACATAATTATTTTCAATAATATTTTCAATAATTAACATGTTTTCTCAAAATATTAGGATGTACATTCAGTAAGAAAAAAAGTGTAACCGATTTTGTCTATTCTTCGTACGTTATTTATTTAATTAAAAATTGATTTTCTTAAAGTTTACGTATAATTTGTATTGGCTTATTTTTACATCATTATCTTAAGAAATTAATTCTTTACAAGTTTTGTTAAAGAATTTTACGTGTTTGTTACACATTTAACAAAGTTAATCTACTTGAAACCTAAATGAGACTTGTTTTTGGACAACCGAATTTTGCGTATTTCTTCAGATATCTTAAAAATTACTGCAGCTAGAGGTCTGGTACTATTTTTATTCAATTTTTCAGTTCAATTTGCATAATATACATTAAATTTTACGTCCTGGTTAACACCCAAAATAATTTAATAGGGCTCCCTTTTAACGGTGGCACTGAAAATCTGGGCGAAATCTTTCACCCTGTATAGCTCGCTAACTAAGCGTTTCTGGACCTATGTGTATATGAACTTTTTTTATTATTTTCACCGTAAGAACAAGTCCTGACAGTTTCTCCGTTTCTTCATGGGACACCCTGTATAATGATAAAACGATGTATATATAATGACTTTTACATATTAAAGGAATAAATATTTATACAATTTCATGGACTATCGTTTATACAAGTTTCTATAATTATTTCAACTATCATGTTCAATGCAATCTTGTATTTCTGAAAGAATTACATCATTGTCACTGTCATTTATATTAATAAAATTAAATTATGTATTTATAAAAACTGAAATAAGAAATAAGAGTTCTGGAATACAATATTTTTAGATATATTGTAAACCACAGTATCTGTTGTTCCATATTTAGTTTTTTTTAGTTTTCATCGTTTAACATTGTAAAATTTTAATTTATCTTTTAAAAAATCTAATAATAGTTGTGCCGTTTCTTCAGCAAAATTTGTATTAAAATCAGTTTTTACGTAATTTATTTTTTAAGTGAATATAAGGTATTGAAACTGAGTAACAGAAAGACTAATTTTATTTCAGAAATAAATTACTCCACTGCCATTTTAAGCTTTAAAATATCTAATTTATTTATTTTTAAGTTTTTAAACATACATCCATTGTCACCTCAACAAAGACTTAACAGTAATCTCACACTAGCATGGCTGGATAGCCACCGGATTGAACGGAACAGAGAAACGCTGTCATCAAAATAGATGCGATAGTCCCGCTCGTAGCGGCTACGAAGCGAACATGCGTGATGCGTGACATTTCGTTGACGCGGAACGAAAGATTTTCCCCCCAACAAAACATGCATCATGCTCCGGCAAAAGAAGTCACTTCAGTAATATACACATCTCTAAAACATTTGGTATACAGTCTTTTACATGGTAAAAATAATAACTCGTTGTGTTGCCCCAATATCCCGAGTTCTCCATTTACATGTTTTAATTTTATTACAAACTATCATTCAAACTAGCAACACTCACAAATTGTACAGTCCTGGCATATGGCAGTCGCCAATACAGCACTGATAGGTGTACCACCAGTGGTAATATAATATGGTACCCCTACACTACTCGTTTATTTTGGTGCCAATTGGTAAATATTTTTTAATCAAATTTAATAATTCTGATGATCTAACATAACTGTCAACTAGCACTGTTTGTGAGGAACAGCGAAAAAGTGATGATAGTAAGGAGAAATACAAAATTACAATTTAGCTTCTCCTTCATGATTTATTATAAATCTTCTCGTTTGACTATCAGTAAAATTGCCAGTCATTAAATTTTGCAATTAGTTTACGTATTATATAAGTATAACTGTTGTCTCAATTAAAACTTTCTTAACTTCGGATTATTTATGGTTTGGACATCACTCTTTGACTGAGTTCTCATAAGGGGTCATTTCACCTTATGCGGAAATAATATACCATCTTCTAAGATTTTTAATACATTCGTATTTTGTTGCATTCTATAGAATGTGAACTGATTTAACGGCTATTTGTTGGAAAACTACAGTATTATTAATGAATGTAATGGTAAATCCATGGGAATAAATTCCTCTTACAAAATTTCATTCTTGCCTGACATGTACAAAAATGTTTAAAGAAGCCACAGAGTACAATTATTTTGTCATTATCAATATGGTTATGTCTTATATACTGGCAAACTCTTGTTTCTAAAATTTATATTCTCCTTATTTCTCTGATTCTCTGTACGTTCAGTTATAAGTACGATAATGTAAAAATATACAGAATCATTAAGATTATATTTATTAAAATATTAATAATATTTTCAAGAACTATCAACGCTAATGAGCCAATGGGAATGTGTATGTCTGTCAGGATACAGTTAAATATGAACGCAGGAATAAAACATTGACATTTTGAAAATAGATAAATAACTAAAATTGATTATGCTTTTTTTAAAGGAAAAATTTGTCAAGTATGTAAAGTTCCTGTATTTTATTAAATCTCTTAACCCCTTGCATAAAATACTTTAGAGAATGTAAGGAAGGAGTTGTTAATGAAATCTCCCTTCTTCAGTGGAACTGCGAGTACTGCGTGAAGTACTCATCTTCCCAAGACTGAGTGGCTCTTGAAGCCTCTTGTTATTTCAATATCATTTCCTCTTAACATACAAATACGATCTTTGTCTTCTATAAAGTCCTCATTTTAACCATTGGGTGCCTGTTAATATTGTTTTAATTTGCATACTGGCATAGAAAATATATAGCACCTTGTTTATTTGATTTACATAAAACAAATTTTTATCTTCTCATTATCTAATATAATTTGAAAATTTCTATTAAGATAATAAAATGCATAAATTTTACACAAATAATTAACATGAATTTGTCTTGATCAAAAGCCAAGTGAATTAAATGTATACACAGATATTCATTTTATTATTTTTTCTTTAATATTTAACTGAATTAATTTTCTTTCAATGAAAGTTTTACCATAAACGTCTGTACAAGTAAATTATTGCTTTTGAAGGTACATTACAGAATACTTTTGGAGACCGAAAGTAGTATTCAATTTAACGTCATTTTGTAGATGAAACGAATTGATCCACTTCTCGTCGTGGACGAACTACTAAATCCTGGACTGAATTCTAACGTGATATTGGGTAAATAGCATCATGCCCCTAATGTAATGAAGTAATTTTCTCAGTTCTCGTGGAGAGAGGCGATATCGATGTAGAACTGCTAAAAATTGTAGCCTATAATATGACATAGAAGTCCACTTACGAGTGATCTGTGGTAAGATTATACCAAAAGTTATACGTATGGTAAAAAAAATAAATTGTGTATGAGATAAGAACAAAACCATTCTGGGCTTTTTTTTCTTACCATTTGTAACCTACATATATGTCTTATATATAGTTATCGATATAGAATGAAGACCCTAAACAATGATATGTTAAAATATACTGTTCGGTCATATATATATATATATATATATATATATATATATATATATATATCTTTATATCTATCTATATAAATAAAAATGAATTTCCGTTCGTTAGTCTCGCTAAAACTCGAGAACGGCTGAACCGATTTGGCTAAATTTGGGTCTTGAAATGTTCGTGGAAGTCCAGGGAAGGTTTAAACGGTGAGAAAATATAAAAAAATTGCAAGGAAAATACTAAAAACGACAATTTGATTTTCCCATACAGACTGTTCTTACCTGTCAAACGTTTGATTGATGTTCATGTATCCATAATTAGTTGATAACAGCTGTAACAAATACAAATGACGAAGGTGTCTCAGTATCATATGTTTACTTACAACTGCATGCAATTTTGGGTAAAAAAAGCTGTCGCCAGTATGTGCAAGAAAACATTAATCTCAGATACTGCTTACAGTGCCGAGAAGAAAACGACCTAATATAGGTCGTCGAAGTAGATCGAATGTGCGGCGAGCTACCTCACGCGCTAATCGCACTGATGACCAGCAAGAGACTGATAATGATAACAGCCGTATTGGTATGGCACATATGCGTTCTACAGTAAATCAGAATTAAGTGGATAGACAAAGAATGCAACAAGTTCGGGCACATCGATCACAACAGCAGCGAGCCCGGGAAAAGGAAATTGACCGATTCCGCAAACGCAATGCTCCTTGTGAACCTGGAACGAGCAGCATTCTCCTACGATCCAGAAATCGATTATAGTGCCGACAAATACAGTACATCCAAATAACGCTGAATGTCCATTATCTTAGATTGTTATTGGTGAATGTTCGTGGTCCGACATCGTTTCAACAATTGAGAACAGTTGATGGACAATTGTGTGCTATTTACCGTGAGGCGTGTCAACTATTACAGCTACTCGAGGATGATTTACATTGGGATAATACGCTCAAGGATCTCATCATATCTTCATCACCACATCAAATTCGAACCATTGTTTGCTGTTATAATATCCACATTGTTTCCCTTCGAATCCGGAAGATTTGTGGATGAAATATAGGGATGACATGTCTGAGGATTTGCTACATCGTGTGCGATGTCAAACTTCGAATCCTACACTACTAATTAATGCGGAAATTTACAATGAGACATTGATCATGATAGAAGATATGTGTTTATTGATGGCAAATAAAGTACTTGTTGTGTTTGGGCCTGACAGCACCCAATATTTTATGTCGAAGATTTTTGTTACACATGGTAAAGTATATCTTTATATATTTACGCACCGCAAAAAAAAGACAAAAAATATACTTTACCAGAAAGATTTAAATTGATTACCTGTATTTTTACCTGTATTGATTGCCTTTTGTCCGATATGATAATGATGATAATTTGACAATAAATGTGTTGTATTTAATGTATGCAAAAATTTCATTGTTTGTCATTTCTGATTAGAGGTGCTGAAACTAACGAAAAAGTCAGTGCTATGAATTTTTATTCATACAGATTCATGATCCGTGAAGGTGAAGTAAATCACATTTTGATGTGTCAACGGCTTTTTCGTCAGTTTGCAGTTGACATGTATGTCAAAATTGAGACCGAACGATTGACGTACATCCGTCTAAAACCAACAGCAGCTTCGATCTGAAGAGTACATTCATCTTCGTGATTGCTATTAATACCGATGCAAATGCAGAAAATGTGGGAAAAATGACAATTTTTGCCGGCCACTTACATTGGAAGCCCGCGCCACATGCACGAATACGCGCAAGATGCGATGTCGTATGTTAGAAAATATGGCCGTCCAGACCTATTTATTTACATTCACCTGTAACCCACAATGGATGGAAATTAAGAAAGAATTGCTACACGGCTTACACCAGTTGATAGGCATGACATCACTGCCAGAGTGTTTAAGCAAAAATTAAAATCTTTAATGAATTTCATTATAAAGCATCGTGTGTATGGCCAAGTATGTTGTTAGATGTAGTACTCTTTTGAGTGGCAAAAGCGTGGTCTGCCACATGCGCACATTAGTAATGGTTAGTTGCTAAATTAAAGGCCTGAAGACATTGATTCCATAATTTCAGCCGAGATTCCGATGAAACACTTGACCCAAAAATTGCATGCAGTAGTAAGTAAACATATGATACATGGACCTTGCGAAGTTTTTCAACAACAACTCACCCTGTATAGTAGTCGACGGCAAGTGTTCTAAGCGATACCCTAGAGCATTGATTGCTGAAACCATCTCGGGAAACGATGGGTTACCCGTTGGTATCGTCGACAATCAGTTGAGGGACGGTGGGCGATCTGTAATTGTGGAAGATAAAAGGACAACAGTTTTGATGAAGACAATCGTTGGATTGTGCCGTACTCGCCAGTAATGCCCAAAACTTTTGAAACTCACATCAATGTGGAATTTTGTAACCTGTAAAAATCGATAAAGTACATAGTATGTAAATATGTTAACAAAGGTATCGACATGGCTAAGAGGTAAGTGAAACGAAGTTCACCGGGTCCAGCTAGTATATGCTATATATCTTTATATATATAATATTTCTTGTGTGCGTGTGTATGTATATATATATATATATATATATATATATAATATATATATATATATATATATTTCTTGTGTGCGTGTGTATGTTACTGAACTCCTCCTAAACGGGTGGACCGATTTTAATGAAACTTTTTGTGTGTCTTCAGTTGGATCCGAGAATGGTTTAGATTCATAATTCGGTCCAATTTTAATAGTTTATTTTATTAATTTTTTAATAATAAATTCGTTGTTGATGGTGGAGTGTTTTACATTGGATCCGCCAGACTGCGCCACGACACGTAATACAAAGTGAACTGTTACTTAAACCACTGTTAATACTTTCAGCTGAAGTTCATCAAAAGAGGCAGAAACATTTGTTTACATTTAAAATTTAGATAAAATTGTTATTGTAAAGTGCTTGATTAGTAGTGTAATACAGATTGCAAAGATGAAGTTTCACCAATTGTTCTATGTAAACATTATAATATTACAACACAGCCATAATGTTTTTCTATTTTAATTCCAGGTTGTCTTAACAGTCGACAGTAGTTGGTGCTGCTATCAAATTTGAGTGTTGTTTTGTAATATCGTGTAATTATTGTGCTAAGTGCTAATTGTAATAATACATTAATAGAGATTGAAGGATGTTTGAAGTGCATAAAAAACTATAGTTATTTATTGAAGTTATTGAACTCATTTTGCAAATTTAATGAAATGAGTATATTGGTTGCATAAACCTCAAATAACCTAAGTAGCATACAAATCAAAAGGTTGTGTTTCTATGTGTGAATAACTATTGTTAACAGTTTAGATAATCAAGTTTTGAAACTAATTGGAATTAAAAATAATTTGTTTGTTAATTTACATGTTTAATCTCCAGTCAAAATTGGTCACATAAGTTCAAATTAAGTAGCATACAAATCACATGTGTGAATAACTATTGTTAATAGTGTTGGATTTGGTTTTAAATTAAATTTTGTTGGCCAGTTCCGATACTAGGCTATACTGTAATTTTAAATAACTAATTTTATAACAGGTATTTTTTTCAATTCACAACTTAATTTTATCATAATGCCATTGAAATGTAAAATATTTTTTTGTTAATGCTTCAGGAGTATACACAAACAAATTAGATGGTTTTCCGATAGGACTGGAAGTATAATAAGTGGCCTCTATCACAATCGAATAATTGAACTTTCTGAACAGCCTATCTAAACTACTATCAGAATTAGATTTATAGTTTATGTAAAGGCTGAAGTATAATAAGCGGCCACCATCAACAGTCGAATTATTGATATTTTTGATATAGCCTATCTAAACTACCGAATTACATTATACTTATTTAAAATTACAGTATAGTGTCGGAACTGGCCAACAGAATTTCATTTATCTAAATTTTTAAATAAGTATTCCCTATAGGGCTGAAGTATAATAAGTGGCCACAATCACAATTGAATTATAGATATTTCTGAAATAGCCTATCAAAACTACTAAAATGACAATTACGAATTAGAATTAATAGTTTATTTAAAGGCTGAAGTATAATAAGCCGCCACCATCACAATTCAAATTATTGATATTTCTTATTAGCCAACAGAATTAAATTTAAAACCAATTCCTACACTATTAACAATGGTTACTCACTCGACATTATTTTGTATACTACTGAATTTGAACTTATGTAACCAAACTGTTAACAATAGTAAAGTTATTCACACATAGAAACACAACCTTTTGATTTGTATGCTACTTAGGTTATGCGACCAATATACTCACTTCGTTCAATAAATTTTCAAAATGAGTTCAATAAACTTCAATAAATAACTATAGTTTATATGTACTTCAAACATCTTCAATCTCTATGAATGTAATATTACAATTAGCACTCACACGAATAATTACACGATGTTACAAAACAACACACATATTTGATAGCAGCACAAACTGTCGGTAAAACCAGGAATTAAAATGAAAACATTCGAAACTTTGATCGTAGCGCATTCTGCTGGATCTAATGTAAAACATTCCAAGATGGTCCACCCGTTTGGGAGGAAGTTCAGCTCCATACACACGCACACAAGAAATATAAATATAAAGATCATGAAATTCGGTAGTTTAGATAGACTAATCAGAAATATCAATAGTTCGATTGTGATGGTGGCCACTTATTATACTTCAGCCTTGTAGGGAATACTTATGTAGTACTTTAGATAAATTAAATTCTATTGGCCAGTTCCGATACTATTACGTAATTTCTAAATAACTATAATGAAATTCGGTAGTTTAGATAGACTAACCAGAAATATCAATAATTTGATTGTGATGGAGGCCACTTATTATACTTCAGCCCTATCGGAAAACCATCTAATTTGTTTGTGTATACTCCTGAAGGATTAACAAAAAATATTGTACAGTACATTTAATGGCATTACGATAAATTAAGTATGTAAATTGAAAAAATATACCTGTTATAAAATAGTTAGTTTCAACATTTTTACCTTCAGATTAAGTAAGTTTTCATTTACAACATCCTCTACATTTCACATCACTCATGTTATACTCACACACTATCGGTTGGTCGAAGTGTGATTAAATGTACCGTACATGTAATGAAGTTAGATATTGTAATAACTTTTTAATTGACATTTTTATCAAAACATCCCTGATTGTTACAGATTAATCAAAGTTTAAAATTTTCGAATTAAACACGTGTGTCCAGGACAACGTCTGTCGGGTCTGCTAGTATATATATATATATAGTATATATATATATATATATATATATATATATATATATATCTATATATATATATTAGTCTCTATCATTTATATTATTTAAATCATTTCCTACATTAACATCGTATGTAAGTAAATTCGATTATTAATGATATCCTAGATATTTGCACTTAATGAAGCGA
>NW_025787339.1:0-6611 GCF_021130785.1 Homalodisca vitripennis
CTTATTTTTTAAAATTTTTTAAATATAAACAAACATTAAATTAACATTTGAAATAAAAAAATATGAAAATAAAAAATTAAGTTCAAAACAAATTGTTAAAAATTAATTCATTTTATCTATTTACATTTTAAATTAACCTTATATCAAAAGTAAATATATTAAAAATTTAAAATAATCAAATAAAAATATAAGGGTTCCTAGAACTAAAATATTGAAAATTTTTTTATTTATAAATTGTAATTACATATAAAGTTTCTAACAAACTAAAAATTAATTAGTTATACAATCAAATATGAAAAAAAAAACATAGGATTTCTAGGAAACGTAAAATTTTTGGAAAATATTTCATTTAACCAATTACTATTTTATAATTATAATCTTAATAACTAATATAACACACAAGTTAATACAAATCAAAAATATAAAATAAAAAAATTAGTGTTTCCTAAAAATATTTTGGAAAATATTAATTTATTTTTGCCTAGTATTATTTTTATTTAAACTTTATAAATTCTCAGAATCTAATAGTAAAAACACATTTAAAAAAACAAAAAATTAAAAAAATTAAGTTTGGAAATTAAATTTTTTTAAATTTAATTATTTTTATTAATTTTATTAAATTATCCTTTAAATTATAAATAATTATAAATTACAATAAAAAACAATTAACAAAAAAAGTTTCAAAAAATTTTTTTATTTTATTATTTTAGTAAGTCTTTTATTATTTCACTTACTAAATAGAAAACAAATCATACTTAGAATAAAAAAAAAATTGAAACAAAAAAATTTCTAGGAAATTAATTTTTTTGAAATTATTATTTGTTAATTTTATATTTATAAAATTTAACTCTATTAAAACTCAAATAAATAAACTAAAAACACATTAAAATAAATAAAAAAATTAATTTTTCAGAAGTAATACTTAAATTTTTTTTTTTATTTTACAATTCTATTTGTATATAAACCTAAAATTCAAAAAATAGTAACATACTATAGTAATAAATCAAAAATATGGAAATAACAAAATTAAGGATTTAAAAATATTTTTAAAATATTTTTATTTTAGTCATTACTATTATATATATAAACGCTTACTAAATTCAAAAAAAATATAAATTAGAAAAAATTAAAATATAAAAAACATAATGTTTCCCAAAACGTAAATTATTTTTAAAATTATTATTTATTTTTACACCAAAATTAAATTAAATAACCTTCAAATTAAACAATTTAAATTATAGTAATACAAAAAATTCGAAATAACAAAATTAAGTGTTTACTAAATTAATTTTATGTTATATTGTCATTTTATATTGATATAATATAACGTTTAAACTAAATTAATAAACAATATTTATAAAATCAAATTATAAAACATTAAATTTCTAAATAAATATTTTTAAATTATTTTATAATTTAGTCTTTTAATTAATGTCCTATAAATAAAATTGAAACAATTAAATTATTAATAAAATAATGTAAAACTAACAAATCAGAATTTTTAAATAATTATTTAAAATATTTTATAATTAACATTTTATACAATACAATTAAAAATAATTAAATATTAAACAAATAAATCTAACAAATACAAAAATTATTTTTTAGAAACGTAATATATTAATTTTATGTTTTCAATTGAAATTATTAATAAGCCTACTAAATTAACTACTAATATAAACTATAGTATAATAAAAGTATCAATAAAATTAATGTTATAAAAATTACTTAAAAATTTTTTTCTAATTTATTAATTTTTATATATAAACCTTTCTATATTAACTAATTAAATTAGTTAATACATCAAAAGTATCAATTAAAAAACATTAATTTACTTAACTATAATAATTTTGGAAAATTATTTTATTTTAAAATTACTATTATATTTTAATTCTATAAACTCATAAATATAACACAATAGTAAACAAAAGATAAATAAAAACATTTTGAAATATTTAAATTTTTTATTGTTATTTTTAAAGCCTTCTATAAATCAGCAACTAATAGTAACAATATATAATACAAAAAAGATATCGAAAAACAAAACATTAGTGTTTCTAGAACGTAATTATTTTGAAAAATTTTTTTTATTAGCATGTATATTTATTTAGCTTCTACTAACTCAGCACTATAGTAACACATAGTAATACAAATAAAAGTATCAATAACAAACATTAGGGTTCAGGAAACGTAAATTATTTTTGAAAATTATTTTATTATTTTAGTCACATGTTTATTAATTAAGCCTTCTCTAAATTCAGCAATAATAGTAACCACATATTAATACAAATCAAAAATATCGAAATAACAAAATTAGTGGTTTCCTAGAAACGAATATTTTTGGAAAAAATTATTTTAAATTTATCATTAACTTTAAATTACAACTTTTTAACTCAAATATAACAACAATAGATAAAATAAATATATGTTAAAACTAATTTTCTGGAAATTATTTTTAATTTATTTATTTATGTCAATTACTTTAAATTGAAACTTATAATCTAGAATAAATAAAATATATAAAAAAATAAGTAAATAAAATTTTTTAAATATTTTTGAAAATTTATTTATTTTATTTTTATTAATATATACCCATTTCAACATAAATAAATAAAAACATAAGTTCGGAAACTAAATTTATTTTAAATTTATTTTAATTTATTTATTTTACCTTTAAATAATCAATAAACTTACTAAATTAAACAATAAAATATGTAATAAAAACAAAGTTCAAACTAAAATTAAATTTTTAATAGTATTATTTTTAAATATTTTATTTTATCATCATTAATAGTATAAGCACAAATAAAAATATAAAATAAATAATATGAAATAAACTTTAATTTTTTAAATTAATATTTAAATATTTTAATTTGTAATTATATTAATATAAACCTTATAATCCAATTAAATAAACATAATTCAAAAAAATATATTAAAAATTTATGTTTAGAAAAATTTCTTAATATTATAAGTTTTCATTCATATTATAACAATTCTATAAACAAAATAAATAACAAATAGTTCAGAAAATAATAAATTAATTTTTAATTTTTTTATATTATTTATTTTATATTACTATTAGTATTAAAGCATACTAATAACAAACAAAGTAACAACTAAAATCATAAGTTCAAACAAATTATTTTTATTATTTTAAATTTATATTTATATTACTTTCTATTATCAGCCTTATAACACAAATAATACAAAAGTTAAACAAAATAAATCAAAACTAAATTTTTGAAATATTTTTTAATTATTATTTTTTTTACTTACATTTTTAAATTCAGCTCTACTAAAACTAGAAATAAAAACAATATGAAAAACAAAATATATCAAAAAAATAATTTTGAAAATATTTTAATTTTATTTATTTTATACATTACTTTATAATTGCTTCTAATAAACCATAATAATAAACAAATAAACAAACAAATATATAGAAACTAATTTTATAAGTAATTGTTTGAAAATTTTTTATTGTTTTAGCCATTGTACTATTTATTATATTAAAGCCTTCTACTAAATCTCAGCAATCCTAATCATTAACACACTATAGTTAAATACAAATCAAAAGATATCGAAAACTAACAAATACATTAAGTGGTTTCCTAGGAAACGTAAAATTATTCTTTGGAAAATTATTTTTATTCAGTGTTAAGCCACAATGTACTTTATATGTTACATTAAAAACGCCCTTCTAATAAATCTCAGCTTACATAATAGTAACTACCACTATAGTATAATACACATCAAAAGATATCGAAACGAACAAAATATTAAGTGGTTTCCTAGGAGACGTACATTATTCTTTTGAAAATTATTTTTATTCTAATGTTAGTCACATTGTATTATTTATGTATATTAAATCGCCTTCTACTAAATCTCAGCAAACTAAATAGTAACACACTATAGTTAAAATTTTTTTTTTTAACAAATCAAAAAGATATCGAAAAACTAACAAAACATTAAGTGGTTTCCTAGGAAACGTTAAATTATTTTTGGAAAATTAATTTTATTTAATTTTAGTCACATTGTACTATTTTATGTCATATTACAAGCCTTTTACTAACTCTCAGAAAAACTAATAGTAACATACTCTAGTATATTCAATTTCAAAAAGATATCGAAAACATAACAAAACATTAAAGTGGTTTCCTAGGTATCGTTAATTATTCTTTGGAAAACTTATTTTATTCTAGTTTAAGCCACATTGTACTATATATGATACATTAAAATGCCTTCTACTAAATCTTCAGCTACCTAATAGTAACACACGTATAGTTAATTCCAATTCAAAAGATATCGAAACTAACAAAATATTAAGTGATTTCTCAAGGAAACGTAAATTATTTTTTTTTAAAATTATTTTATTTGGTTTAGGACACATTGTAATATTTATGTTATAAGTAAACGCCTTCTTACTCAATCTCAGCTACCTAAGTAGTAACACACTATAGTTAATACCACATCAAAAGATATCGAACTAACAAAATATTAAGTGTTTTCCTAGGAAAAAGTAAATTATTTTTTGGAAATTATTTTATTCTAATTTTTGTCACATTGTATTATTTATGTATACTTTAAGCTTCTACTAAATCTCAGCTACTAATAGTAACACTACTATAGTTAATACAAATCAAATAGATATCAAATAACAAACACTTAAGTGTTTACTAGGAAACGTAAATTATTTTTGGAAATTATTTTATTTAATTTTAGTCTTATTTACTATTTATTATATATTAACGCTCTCTACTAATCTCATTAACTAATAGTAACACATTATATTACTAACAATCATAAAATATCGAAAAATAACAAAACATTAAGTTGTTTACCTAGGAAACGTAAATTATTATTTGGAAATTATTTATTTGTTTTTATCACTTTGTAATTACTATTTATTATATTATAACGCCTTCTACTAACTCTCAGCAAACTAATAGTAACACACTCATAAGTTAAATAACAAATACAAAAGATTATCGAAACTAAACAAAAACATTACGTGGTTTTCCTAGGTAACTTAAATTATTCTTTGGAAAATTATTTTATTTGTAAATTTAAGTCACATCTGTTACTAATTTATCGTCATATTACAAGCCTTTTACTATATCTCAGCAAAACTAATGAGTAAACATTACTATAGTACCAATTCACAATCATAAGATATGAAAATAACACAAAACATTAAGTGTTTCCTAGGAACGTAAATTATTCTTTGAAAAATATTTTATTCAGTTTTAGGCACATTGTACTCTATATATGATACCACTAAACGCCTTCTACAATAATTTCAGCTTACATAATAGTATCACACTATAGTTAATACAAATCAAAAGTATCGAAAAACTAACAAAACATTAAGTGGTTTCCTAGGAAACGTAAATTATTCTTTGGAAAAGTATTTTATTCAGTTTCGTTCACATTGTACTAATTTATGTATTATTAAACGCGTCTTCATACTAAATCTCAGCTAACTAATAGTCACTTACACAATATAGTTAATACAAATCAAAAGATATCGAAAACTAACAAAAACATTAAGTGTATGTTTCCATGGAAACGTAAAATTATTCTTTGGAAAATTATTTTATTTAATTTAAGACAAATTGTACTATATTTATGATATAAGAAACGCCTTCATACTCAATCTCGGCTACCTAATAGTTACAAAAACTAATAGTTAATAAACATCAAAAGATATCGAAACTAAACAATAATATTAAGTGAGTTTCCTAGGAAACGTAACATTATTCTTTGGAAAAATTATTTTATTTAAGTTTAAGTCCACATTGTACTATTGATGTCATTATTAATACGCCTTCTACTAAATCTCAGCAAACTAAAGTAACACACTATGTATAATACAAATCAAAAGTATATCGAAACTAAACAAAAAAATTTAAGTGGTTTCCTAGGAAATCGTAAAATTATTGCTTTGGAAAATTATTTTATTAAAATTATAGTAACATTGTACTATTTATGTACATAATACAAGCCTGTTTTACTAAATCTCAGCTACCTAATTGTAACACACTATAGTTATTACAAATTAAAAGATATCGAAACTAACAAAACATTAAGTGGGTTCCTAGGAATACGTAAATTATTTTTTGGGAAAATTATTTTATTCTGTTTTAGTCACATATGTACTATGTATGATACAATAAACGCCTTCTACCATATCTCAGCTAATTAATATTAAACCACCACTATATTAAATACAATCATCAAAAAGTTTATCGAAACATACAAAACATTAAGGGGTTTTCTAGGAAACGTTAAATATTCTTCGGAAAATTTTTTTATTCAGTTTTTTAAGCCACATTGTACTATATTATGTACAGTAAACGCCTTCTACTAAAATCCCCTCTAGTCACCTAATAGTAACACACTATTGGTATATACACATCAAAAGATATCGAACGAACAAAATATTAAGTGGTTTCCCTAGGAAAGTACATTATTTTTGGAAAAATTTTTTTATTCAGTTTAACCCAAATTGACTATTTTTATAAAACGCCTTTTTACAATCTCGCAAATTTTTAGAACCACTAGTTTAAACAAATCAAAAAAAATCGAAATAACAAAAAAAATTAGTG
>NW_025787340.1:0-13821 GCF_021130785.1 Homalodisca vitripennis
TTTTCCAAGTGCCTGCTTCTTCGATTGTCACATGACATCTTGTTTAATGACACCCAGTATCGTTTCTGTTTATTTTGCAGTAAGATTTTCATGCTAAACTTTCGAGGTATATAGACTCACTTTATTCTAGAGTCGTCTCCTAGATATTTAGGTGGACCAGGATCATATAGAAGGAGAGTCTTAAGTCCTTTAAATAAAAAAAGAGAAATTCTGTCAGCCCCTTATTCACTTATAAGCTTTTATGGTCGCTCAGCTAGTTCCGCGGTTTTGAACAAGTTTAATGCAACATTTTTAAAGTTTATATCCTGAAATATTTTTGTAATCAGATACTCATAACAACGCACATATTTATTTTCATTAAGTTTTAATACGTGTGATTATATTCATCCCATGTTTCCGGTAAAGCTAGGGAAGGGTAATGCACTACAGTTAAGACAAATAGTTTAACACCAAATCGTTTTAACACTCGTGACTTTTCGTAATTATTTATTTTTATTTTTTATAACATAAATTTTCCTGTTCCAAGAAAGTAAACGATATAGTTAGGGTACGTATTTAAAAAGTGTTCATATCTTTAAATGGTCAATTGTATTCCAGATTGTTAAAAAAATATGTATTAATTCCCGACCTGTTTTAACGTGCCTATCATGATTAACCAGTAGATTGAACGATGTATAAACATTATCGCTAACGCTCAGCCAAATCCTATGAAGGGCACCGTTATACTAACTCAATAGGTGCCTAAGGCTAAAATGGAGCTTCATGGGAAAAATTGTCATGTCTATTAGGTTCACTTACTCGGTTATTAAGGCGGATAGAAAAACTACACTATATGATTATATATAGACAAGGCAGAATAAGGATGTAAATGAAGGTATATTTGGCTGACGCTCAGCCAAAATAGTGATTTATTAGTTATACAATACGCAAATAGTAAATCCGAATGCAGAACTTTAAAAACGAACTAGGTGTATGCTCTTACAATGTGACCTCCAGTTATGCGAATGATCGCAATAAACCCTTTTTATAAACGTTTGTCATTTTACGTTTAAAAAGCATCTATAAAAATTTTTCAAAATAAATTTACTAGCTAAAAGGGACCAAACATTATAACGATTTTATTTGCACTTAACCTAAATAATTTATAATATTGGTAGGTATATTCAAAACTGAAAATCAAAAAAATACATTGTCAAATTTAACACCCTGATAGTTTAATTCTTTAACAATGTAGTAGTTTAAAATCAATAACTAATTACTCTGAGAACCTTGTATTTTTAAACTAATTTTTCAGATTGTATTGTTACTTAATGTATTTACATAAGTAAAGGGTTAAATTAAAATAACCTTTTTTTATAGATCCTAGTTTTTCTTGTTTAATCGATTACTGTTAAATACTATACTATTGTATCCTTATCAATACCAGCAGGTATCTGTTTTGCCGAGTTAATCTTCTGGAGAATATAGGAACCATTTATTGAACACTAATACTACATTAATACTGAACAATAATCAATTAATAATTTGTTATTTTACAACAACAAAACTATACTATTTCTTTTTTAATTTAATTAAATTATATCGATCGCTTTAAGCAACGCTAGGTTCATTTTAGTAGCATTCATTGAGAAGAATATATTAAATGTAGTTTATTATATTTCCTCTAGTCATAAATACACTTTAAACCAATCGTCGTAATATAATTGTTTTTATCAAACATTTTCATTATAAATGTAGGTTAACTTTTCGATTGTATTGCATTTGGGTTTAGAGGATATTTACCTAGTGTTATGAAATACACTAGGTCATTTTATGACAGATGCATGATGGAAAATAGTTTTATAAAGGCTCCTTGACCTAAATATAGAAATTTATACAAACCAGTAGGTATTGAAAAATGAATATAGGCATATTATTATTAATATCACAAGCAATATGAAGTGATTCCATATACATTTTAACTATAACCGCTGTATAACCTTTCATAATTTAATAAACTTTAACTAATGATCTAACACTGAAATTCATTTAATCTTCAAATAGCAAAGAACTAATGTTACTGACAACACTTATGTGTTTCTCTAAATGAACGTTATTCTTTTTATTATTAGGTCTACATTGATAGAAATCATTACAAACAAATATAAAAATGGGAACAAACTGACGTAGAAATCCATTCAAGACGATTTTGACACATGCCATTGATTTTCTGTTTTTGTAATAGCATAGAATGTTTCTACATTGAATTGCAATTGATGACTTGGTAAATACTGCAATAAAAAATATAAAAATTACAACTGCATTTTGCAGAAGTTTATTTCGCTTTTTTAGTACTTACTTATATGTATCTTTAATTACGAAATCGTTGTTTATATTGTAATAATGTAATAAAAATGTGAAATGGTGCCTGATGAGTATTGTGTACATGTTTGCCCCAGTACCTATAAATAGAATCACCCAACCCCTCTGGCAAACAAACAAGTCCAGAAGCACAAATAGCGGATTATTGGATTTTATATCGGGCCCTGTTATTGAATACGTGATCCACATGGTTACATTTCCTTCCATCTTGGAGGAAACATCAGTATTTATTCCAGATAAATCTTTATATTGGAAAAGAATTTCCATATGACATTTAGCAACCTACATTTTAGCTCAGAAAGGCATTGTAATGTTATTAATTTAACCTACCAAATAGTTGTATTTCCCTTTAAAAATTAACCTTTTTAAATTAAAAGGTTACAATAAATGCAACCATCGGAGTTTATCAGACGTTTAGAAGATTGGAGATATTCTACTTTATCCTGAACTACTGACTGAAGATCACTAACTAGTTGAAGGCAGCCATAAAGGTATTCAGCTTGTAAGATTAGTGCTCTCTTAGACAGAGGAAAATGGAAATTGATGCAAACAAGATTCCTTTCACTCCTCACCAATAACCTCATAAATGTGTTCCCTGTTACGACATATCGTATCGTAAAAATATGATATCTGTTCAGTACAAATTGTTAAGTTAGTAATCATTCTTTTCTTACGCTGACACTCTTTTCTCAGAATTTTCCATTTGATGAAATAATGCTGCCTCAAACATTCCAACGACTGGTGAATTAATGAATCATCCAACTAATACATTCGCATTTACCATGATCTAGGAGTATTGGCGTCTTAATTCTAGTGTGATAATCTAATCTACCTCTCTCTCTCTCTCTCTCTCTCTCTCTCTCTCTCTCTCTCTCTCTCTCTCTTTTCCGTGCGCGTGCGTGCGTGCGTGTGTGTGTTTGTGTGTGGTCAATTAGGGCGATTACATTGATCTTACTTCAGAACTGCCACTTTGATTGAATGAGTCGAATTAAAAATTTAGGACACGTGCAATTATTTACCAGAAATTATAATTCTAAACGGAAAAAGAACACAAATTTACATACCGTTAAATTCCGAGAAACCGTGATGTATTTGTGTTGCTACCCCTTGTTATGTAAACAGCTTGTTGTTTGACGTAACATTAACCAGGAAAGTGCTGAACAGCGTTTTGTCAAGCGAGCACGAGAGCTAACAACCCCTCGTGTTACGTCATATTGTTGCTCATTTGTGCCATTCTTTCAGCAGTTCATGTCAAGTACAAGTACGGCTATATAGATAACGTATTATAATTTGCTATGCTACTATAATTTAGTATTTGCGCGAGAGTACCAATATTCCTTTCTCTTTTCACTATTTCTCAACTGTAATTTAAAGTATATTAATAAAGTAATATTACATATTAATATCCGATAACTGCAATCGATTGAGCAAACACATTTGATTTATTGTATTAAATACACACAATTAGCTACAGCTTCGCATGCAAATAAACTTGCATAAATACCATGCGCATAAACTTTTTAAAGGGCATTACAAACAATCAACAATGAGATAAAGTAATAGTCACAGAAAGACGTTCCAATTTATTTCCATTTTAGATTTTAGTTTCAATTTGGAGTTTTAAAGTAGGGGAGGGGACCAGTTTTAAATGGTACCTATCAAATAACTAGAATTTCCCTTCAATAATCTGTGACGTTTAATGCCGTACCTCTATCAAATTCAGTAAACAATTTAACTATTTTTAGGAATCTCAATGATTAGGAATCTTTAAGTCTCAGTACCTAAATTTTCTGGTAATGCAATTAGATTAATAAAATGGGTGGAAGTCTATATAACATTGAAATGGAAATAGATAAAATGGAGGTTAATATAATTACAATGTGCATGGTTAAGCGCTTTCAAATTTCAAGCGACATTCCGTATGTTTTTTTATTTTAGGTTTTGCGAAAGGATCCTCAGAACGTTCATGTAAAATTACAGTACAGCCGGTTCAATACAAGCGTAAAAGCTAAACAAAAATGTCACTTACAATAGTAATAAAGCTGAATATATGTTTTTGTGTGAACCGTGAAAAAGTTTCCTGTTACATTTAAAGACTAAATAATTAAAGTAACATATTACATATTGCAGATCTTATTTTATAGTGGGTTAACCAATGACAAAATAAAATATGGATACAATATATTATTACAGTATATGATCTTTATACAGGTTTAAATTGGATTGTAACACCATACGATACATACATATGTAATACTTGTGTACCTGTGAATACCATTCACAAGGTTATTTCTCTGTTACTTGTTGTCACTTTACGAAATGTTAATATTTTCTGCAGTTGTTTTAAGAACTAGTAAATGTATTTATATAAGCCCTTTTCTACTTTAACTGCATTTAATAGCATTTACACCTCACAGTTTTAAGTTGATTTTCAGAATTACAACGTTAAGAAAGAATACAATTTATTTCTGAATTTGACCTAATTGCATACCTGTACATGACCTAAAGTAAAGGAATACTTAAATAAATATATGATTAACTACTTTATGTGAAATACGCTTTTACAAACATGAGTATGTTATTCATCATAAAATGTAACAAATAAATAATGTATATACCAGTTTATGGAAAAAGGGTAAACATTTGTATAAGTTAAATTATTCAAATTAATAACAGCTTTTAATTAAACTAATCAGTTAAAGCATATTTAACCAATAGCAAGGAATTCAAATACAACAGAAATTTATGTTTTACATTAACCGATTTCATTTCCAAAAGTAATAAAACGGTTATGTTTTGAAACTCTTCATAGTATTCTCCTGTCACTTCTGAAATACAATCACAACAGATATAATTTAAAATATTAAAATAATTCTAGGTGTATATATTTATTTCTGATTTTTTTTTAAATTTAGTGTAGGTTAATAATAAATATTTTAGGTTATCTCCAGAACAAAACAAACGGAAAGGGCGATATTCTGACAATAAACCACGTGCTCTTGACTTTATTTAACATTCTTGGCACTGGGTCCTTGTTCTCCCAAGGCGAAGATATAATTTATTTCACGAAAATTAGAGTGGATATATGGCTGTAACTCAGATGCAAATTCATCTTTAAATTAAGTGATATATATTTAAAAAAATTGGTAAAATATATTAATTTAATTGTAACTACATGGCCCCAGTAATTTCACATTGTATTAATAATTTTTCAAATAATTTGCCAAAAACTGCCGTTACATAATTTTAAAGAACGAAGAATCGCATTAACACATTCATTTATTTCATTGTATTTTCGTCTGCCTTACCTACAATCTAGACTAAATCCCATAAATCTCTTATTGATACATTCCGTACCGGTACTCTCATTTCCAAATGTTGGTTAATGGTGTTTTAATCACACATTTTAATGTTGAGGCACCCATAAGCCTACTTTTTATAAGTTTTTTAAACCAATAAATTTAAAATTTTGAAGAAATAAGTCGCTATATCCAATTTCTCATATGAAAATTCAAAAATTGATATATACATAAGTGCACTATTAAAATTAATTTTATTATTTCCTCTAAGAGCATACACTACATTGGGGATTAGGTCATAAAAATGTTTCTAGAACAAATAATTTTTTTTGTCTCATGGAAAGTCTCTTTTTCAAATTTATTTAGGACGTCAGTTTTTGTATTTTTACAAGAAAAATATCACACCAGAGTGTAGCAATTTTAAAGTAATTTTACAAAGAACAAAACTTTAATATTTATTTATATGTTGGAAGAAAAATGTATTCTTCAAAAATATTTGATGCAATGCAATTTACAATCACGTAACTTATGGGATTTCCGTGGAAGATACGGAGCAAATTTTAACTAGTATTATTGACGACACTGTTTTATTATAACAAGCCGTTCATATTTGTAAAAAAATGACCAAATATTGCAATACAGTCTCACAGATTTATTTTAAAGGGTAACATTTAAACTGCACATAAATATTTGAAAGCACTTATCATTAACAACTGAAATTAGGTTTTTATATAAAAGACCAACCTATTGATAGAGTATTATTTATATTTCACTGATGATCAAAACAGTGCCACTCAACACAATGGCTGCATCAGATATTGGTTTTTCCATAAATAAAACACAGCGTAAATTTCCAGCTCGCTCTAGGTGGTTTAAGCTCGGCTTTAAAACTTTTATGGACGTGTGCTCACATAGGTGTGTTTACCAACGGAGAGTACTCACTATTGTTATTTATGTATTTATAAATTTATATATAAATATTGTAATTATAATCTATACACCATATAAAAAAAATTTCTTTATCATCTGAAGAAGATACAATTTACATGAGTACTTCATTTTATTAGGTTAATTAATAGTTTTATTTATTATTGCAGAGGCATTGATTCAGAAGACCTACATACAGTATACAGTAATATCAGACACTGCCACATGCAGTAGAGAGCTTTGCATTATTTAACACGAGGAAAATAATCTTATAATACTTGAATATTAATGGAATTTTAAATACTGTGTCATTAAAACATACTAATATATTTATAAAAATATGATGCTTATAAATTTGGATATCAACAGTATGCATGTCGATGGAAACCTTCAAGTAAGCAGGGTAGATAAAGGAAACATTTATTTTAAATACTTTCTTTTGCGTTTTAGTTCCCACCTTGTTAAGGTTTGGAGCTTAATAGTATAACTTTTGGGTGTGTTTAGGACTTGGAAGAGATGTGCTTCTAGAATGTTTCACAATTACAGAACTTGGTAATAGAGTCGGTGTCCCTTCTTTAACATTATTATTTTCTTAATGTATATTTTATTATGCCGATTGCCATTGGGCACACCTTAATTATGAAATGATTTTTTTTCTTTGTCCCGATCATGACCTACAGAATCCAAAAGCACAATTATAATGTATGAGCTTATATAATATTACTCATGCTTGTGAACCACGACAACTGCAGTTAATTTTGAATATCCAAACTTAACTTTGTAAAAAGGTAGTACATGCACATAGCTTAAATGAGTTCTTTGGGCAGAAAAAAATTTTAACTCAACTCATTCACAATTTAGACCAAAACAGTTATAATTTTATAAATATTACAGAATTAAAAAGAAATGTTATCACTTTAGTTTGTTTCAACATCTCTTGAAGTTCCACGATGGCGACCATTCGATGTTTGGTAACGGAATGATTGTGTAACATTTATGTGCATTATAATATATATATATATATATATATATATATATACCTCTTTATATAACCTTTATCTACCTGCTTACTGGAAGGTTACTTCCCAGGTCATTTTCAATACTTTTTGTGGCTATCACGTATGGGTTTTGGATAGCAGATACACATTTTTTAACTAAATATTCAACGTTACAGGAATACTTGTGCAAACGATAACCACCATATTTCATAAAAGATTCAGATCAAATTTGGTACATAGACTTCATTTGAATTATAAATTGAATGACTTTGTTGAGAGACCAATTAAACGATTTAAAATGGAGGCTATTCATATTTCAGCAAAATTTGGAACTCAAATAATTTTAGATCGAAACTTAAGTTTCTAAAGTTTAGTTTCTAGTAATCTAATGTTTTTACTAATTTACGCATCTCTTTACAATTTACGCAATTAAAAAATACATTTTATTATTTTTCTTTCTTGTTTATATCTTAAGCTTTCAGAATGGCGGTTATTCAAATTGTGGAAAAATATATCCGATATTATGAATTATAGCTTAAAGCAATATAACGTTTTAAAATTCTGAATTCATTTAATAATAACGTTTGATCCAAAGTGTTATTTTTTACAACATATGATTTAAAAAAAAACACTGGTTGTATAAACTTATAAGTAGTATACAACCTTTTTTACGGGAATAATTTTTATAGCCTTAGGGGAATGATTGTGAAGACAATAACTACCATAGTTCTTAAATAGTTATAGACTAGGTTAGAGTGGGGCAAAACCGACCTCAAAAGCTTCAATCATAAAAAATAAAGAATCTGTAACATATTTTGAAACGATAAACATGAATATGAAAAACTATGTTTGTTAGTAACAAAAGCTGAAGGGTTTTTTATTCTATCTTCTCATATTTTTATTTTATGATTTTTTGTTGTCAAAGCTTGCAAAGTAACGGTTTTGCCCCACCGGTGGGGTAATATGGCTTTTGAGTGGCAATATAGATCGTTACAGAAAATGCACGCCTCTTCTGCCTCTTCTTCGTCTGAGCTAGAATCGGAGACTTCATCATTTTCTTTCTTTTTATTTTTAGAAATCAAGGATTTTGTTTGAGTTAGGAGTTTCTAGTGGTAGAGGGTTGGGATTTCTTGGGATTGTCTTCTGAATTGTTCTCACTGTCATCGAAAGGATAAGGTAGCTTTCTCTTTAATTTTTTTGACTTTTGCTTTACTTTTTTTCCGTTGTTTTCTTTCCATTCTGTTCTTTTGCTTTTGCATCTCTTTTTTCCTTTCGTTCTTTTTTATTTTTCTTCCAATTGCTTTTTTGCAACAGCGGCCTCTAACTCTGCTTTATAAGGCGATGATGTTAGAATAGCCGTTTTTCCTTGCTTTCTAACTATTTTCTTTTTTTTTGCCTTACTGCTTCTTGCGGGACAGGCATTAAACGCCGTAGGCGAAATTTTAAATGCTGTTTTAGCTGGTGGACCTGAGGACGTTGAGGGCTGGGATAGTTGAGCTATGAAGGAGGTTGATGGTAGGACTTGTGGAACTGAGGAGGTTGATGACAATTTTGGTGGAGTAGAGGCGGTCAGCTGCAGTTGCTAAAACCTGGAGAAGAGGTTGATGGCAGTGCTGGTGAGGCCAAGGAGGTCAGCTGCAGTGCTACCTCTGGAGTAGATGAGGTCAGTGCTGCGCCTGGAGCAGAGGAGGTTGATGGCAGTGCTGGTGTGGGCCGAGGAGGTCAGCTGCAGTGCTAAAAAAACGTATGATATGTCTGATGTATGATAAAAAACGTGTGATATGTCTGGAGCAGATGAGGTCAGTGCTGTGCCTGGAGCAAAGGAGGTTGATGGCAGTGCTGGTGAGGCCGAGGAGGTCAGCTGCAGCTAGCTACGTCTGGAGCAGATGAGGTCAGTGCTGCGCCTGGAGCAGAGGAGGTTGATGGCAGTTCCCGCTCAGTCGTTTCTGATGGAGTTAAATAAATGGTCTGGAAAATGTCTCTATT
The DNA here is from genome assembly GCF_021130785.1 of Homalodisca vitripennis. Taxonomy (NCBI): domain Eukaryota; kingdom Metazoa; phylum Arthropoda; class Insecta; order Hemiptera; family Cicadellidae; genus Homalodisca; species Homalodisca vitripennis. The sequence goes on from NW_025787340.1 coordinate 9,572, forward strand.
AAAAGGATATATTCCAGTGTTCAAGAAACCGTTGATAGCCGTTTCCATTACAGCTGCTCGAGGAAATGCTCTGCTCATTAGCTGGCCAATCGGATGTATAGTCACGCTTCTTCCAAGGTGAGCTAATAGCCACTTTCTGACCTCCTGTTCGTAATATGTACTTATTGGGGCCATACAAGTTACATCTAGGGGTTGGAGTCGGTGTGTTGTGTGTGGTGGAAAGCACAATAGTATCCACGTTGTGTTCCTGCGCCAGCTGAATTAGTTCTAGGCTTCTTTGCATGTGATTCATGTCCATCTAGCAATAGAAGGGCTGGTTTGTCAGGTCTAGGATTTGAAAACTCTACAACCCTTTTAAACCATAAAACAAAAGATTGTTTGGTTATCCATCCTGTCTCGTAGTAGCATGCAAATGATCCCGGAGGAGCTTCATCCATCAACAATGGATTTTCCTTTTTCCTTGGGAAGACGAACATGAGTGGCATATACACTCCCTGATGCACTTATGCACGTTTCAGCTGTCACCAAGTACTCCACGTTCAGCCGATGGTAGACTACCGCCTTGCTTTTTCCCACGAAGTGCCAAAATCTTTGAAGGTTTGTTTGGCCACTGTCAGTATTCCAGTTTCATCCACGTGGTATATGTCACTTGGTTGAATGTTGAACTCTTTGTAAATTGATTCAAGTAGATCGAACTTGAACTTTCCAACTGCAAACTTGTTAAATTCCCTTTAGCGCGAGCCAAGGACGTGGCTTCAGGTGATCTAAGTGACAATTCTTGGTGTCTGCGTATGAACCCATAATACCAGTCTTTTCCGGCCATTTTTTTTTCTTAGTTAAAAGAATGTCTAATTTGGTTTTTCTCTGCAAGCTCAAATGCTAATGACCGAAGGTCTCTAATCGTTAGACCAAACAATCTTCCCTCCAAACGTAAAGATGTGCTCTACCAGTTCAGTTTCTTGATCCGGAGAAAAAACAGTCAAGTACCGCCCTAACCTTTTGCAAGCTGCTACTTCAGCTGTTGATTGATTTTGCCGAGCCTTCTTTACTCTGTCAATCAAAGTTGTACGTGAAACGTTGAATGTCGCAGATGCTGTTGTGTAGCCCATTCTTCCGTCAAGAACAGCTTCAATTGCCTCTGTCATACCTTCAAAAGAACAGCTCTCTCTGTCGGTTTTTCTTTCGTAGTTTCGTACCATTTCTGAAAAAAAAAAAACACTATTGTTTGATTCAGAAACGGTGCAGTTAGTTGAATATGGAGCCGTCCACATATTACGTAACGTTCCAAGAGGTGAATGGAATGCCGGCCCCAATCAAAACCTATACGTTAAGGGCATAATCTTATTTATTTTAAAGTAAAAATACTTCTAAATAGAAGTAAGCCTTTGAGTGAATAAAATAGCTTAGGTTACGTAATATATGGGCGAACCAAGAGTTCAAATATTATTGTTAATGATAAAAAACTTACAAATATTTACGTAGGTTTCAGGCAGAATACAAAAGTTTACCTTTTACAAGGTTATTATACATAGCTTTAAATTATATGAGACACTGTTGCTATTTAATTTTAGGTGGGGTTTTTACAAGGTAAAATGATAAAAAAGTTTTTTTAAACTTTGTTAAATAAGACTTCTAAAATAGACAAACCGTTGGGGGCATAAACGACCCCGGTCGGTTTTGCCCCTAGGTGAATTGACGATTTTGCCCCACGGTACTCGATTATACTAAAATGACGTCTACACCCTACAGATCAGCAGTTGGTCTTTCAATTTATGTTAAAATTTAAGATAAAACACAGTGATTCAAGAGCGGTTACTTACCGCATTCGATCTCAACTCTGTTGGTGGACGAGGAGCGAACAAACCCAAAATATAAAATTCACTGCATCAAAGCGTAAGTACGTAGCGCGACGGGACCAAGCAACATCGGACTGTCATGGCCGCTGCGTCAACAGTGCTGCGTGCTCATGCCCGCCAGTGGTGCCAACTAGCCAAAATCCGCCGGGTCGGTTTTGCCCCACTCTCCCCTACACTTCATACAGAGGCAGTATTTTTATAATTCGATTGCCAGTGTTAACTAATTAAAACTTTTCACGATATTGGTTACTCGTATTTGGGAAAAAGTTTTTAAGTTTTAAATGTTTAAAAGTGTTTAAACTGCACATTAAAGGTTATTTTGCCATCAGAGTTCTTCGAATCAAAACATCTAAACTAATAGTGAATCTTCCAGTTTGACATTTTGAGTTGACAGTTTCAAGTCAAATTTACCTTTCTACCGACTAAGCCGGAATGGATATTTATTTTGTGCTAGCTGCTAAACTTGATAAAATTATCTTCCACTGTTGTTAGACCATCTGATAATAATACTCCAAATAGATTGAGAATAAAAATGCTAGTTCTAAAATGTTGCTTGTTTGTAATAGGAGACAGGAACTGTTACCGTAGTATCTGGATCAATAAATGCTAGCTCGCAAAACTTTAAGGCCTGATGGATGGTTTTAAACTAGATGGTAGTCGTATATTACTGACGTAATAGTTAGGTGGAATTTCTCGGTTTCTTTAGAGAATCCTCCGGGGAATTAGAGGGAGTTTTTCCGATTAATCATCATGAACTTTATTACATAAATAGAATGATCAGAGTAGTAGAGGAACTGTGAGTGAAGTTCATTTACACTAAGTTTGATGAATAGTTCTAAAATGATGATCAGAATCTAGGAATGGAGTACCCCATATATTCTGACAGGCTTGGTTAAGGGTGAATGCAAAGTTTAGGGTCGCATTTTATTTACAAAAGGATAAACATTCTCTTGCTTATCATAGTTATCGATAACACCAATATAACATTTTCGCTAACGCTCAGACAAATGTATCATCATTGATCTTGGTATTTCCTGTATAAAAATGAATATTCATGCAAAATCTCCAGTCTAGGCAGTCTGTTCAATCTGAACGTATAGTACGGAAATAAATAAAAATATACAGACATACAGTCCAAAATTATACTTTTCCAATGATTAGGCTTTCGTAAAGCTAAGCTGGGAAATCCCGTTGGTGTGATTAAAAAGAAAAATCTTGCCTTTTGTTCATTCTTTAACTTTTGTTTAAATTTTCTTTTGTGTTGGTAATTTAGAAAAACAATTAGCTTAAAATATGTGCCCACTATGTCTTGTGCGGATATACTCATGTACAAGCACACAAAGATAAATAGTCTTTTTCTACTTAACCTTGACAGAAGTTTTGATTTTTAAAGGCAAAAATAAAACCTAAGTGCACTTTCTATCTACTTTTTATGTAAAAAAGTATTGTACATCACTACTTTAGGAACAGTTTTATATTGAGATTCTATCACACACTTTTTTAGTGCCATACCGACATTTACCAACACAATGGTCAAAATATAATACATAAACTATTTTAGCAAAACAGCTTCAATACCAAGGAACCACTGAATGCTTTTTTGCAGTGAGGAAAATGACAGCATGAGGAATAAGAGCACTTCCAGAATGAGGCTGTAAGTGCTTCCATCACTTCTCTAACTCGGAGTCTGATGGAAATTACTTCACTGTTTGCGTTTGTTATTGCTCTTGGTGGTAACTTAGGAGCTATCTGTACTGTGTAAATTGATTTCAATCAGCCCTAGTATTAATAACAATAACAAGACTCAGGGGTTTATGAAAATAACTGCCGAGTATATTTAATTTGTTAAACAAATATGTATTTTAATACTTATTTATCATATTTATGTTCCTTAAAAACTATTTACATATTTTGTTATATTTTCATACAGTTTACATAAATACATGGTCCACTACCTAATAATCTGGAATGCATACACATTATCCTTGACATAAAAATTGATTTTTTTAACTCTTCACAAGGAAGAGATTATGATGGCATGATGGTTTTTCCATGATATTTAAAATACAATTTTAATAAACCTAGACAAGAAATTTTCACAATAATTATTATACCAAAGGATGTTCCATAAAACGAATCGTAAAACACATTTTAATTTTGATTTAAATAAATTAAGGCAAATAAACTAAGTGGAATGGCTATAGAATTTCCTCGTATGCTTTGTTTAAGTTTCGTTCGTCGTATTATACAAATATAAAATACGTATCATGGACATTATAATTACAATTTGATTTCTCCAAGTAAAAATTTCATTTGATACCACGTTAAAACTAATCAATATGATCTCCTAATATGTCCCAATGTTGAATAGTTTGGTAAGATTTGTTATGTTTT
>NW_025787341.1:0-14299 GCF_021130785.1 Homalodisca vitripennis
GTCGCGGCCCCCTTTTAAAAAAATCGTGCCTTTTATCGGCCTTTTCGTCATTTGTGTGATAAATCTTGATAGAAAGATCCTAAGCTATTCAAGAAATTTTTAAGTATATGGCTTCCTTTTGCCCCTCAAGGAAGGGACTGTGATGACTTTGGGGTCAAAAGGTAACCCAAAAACGACAAAAGACCAAACAAAGCGCCTACGTTGGTAGCCAATTGCACGCAGTGAAGTAGAGAAGTGGTAATTGCCGGAGCTGCATAAGAAGGCGCCGCACATGCCGAAGAGCGTCCTTCGGAATCACTTGTTTTCCTTCGGTCAGTATTTTCGTTATGTTCTGTCGACTTTTTTTCCGTTACCTCAATGTGTCGGATTATTGTTTTTAATACTTTGCACCATTAATTAATGTTTTAAACAGAAGCAAATGATTTATAGTAGTCCAGAAGTTGAGTTGCTCCACTTTGTACTTGTAAAGCACATAGAAAGGGTATTCTAGAAATTGATTCGTTGAGGTATTCGCGTATGAGGAAAGAAATGGATACGAATGACTCCGCTGGTTTTTCTGACAGAGTTTCGAAATGAGAGTGTGTTTAAAATGAGCCAGACAAATAAGAATCCAATTTTTCTTAACTTGAACAGCAATTAACCATCTAAAATCAATATGAATTTATGGTAGTTCTCAAAGTTGAGAGCCACTTTGCATTTTGTATAAGCACACAGAAAGGGTGTTGTTCAGTACTTTATTTCTTAGTTAACGGCTGGTGTTGTTTACTGGCCCCGAGATGACGTCACCGGACTCGCAGCCCCTTTTCTCCAACCCCCTTCAAGGATAAGAAGACGCGGCTTTTTAATTCTCCTCCGCAGGCGGCGTATCTGGACACACGCTGGCTGCCCCGCATTCCACCCCAATTAACATGAACAGGTTTCACGTTTATACGAGCTCTATTTTGTTCTTTATGTATTTCAAGTCCAATATAGTTACTTTATATTTACCCTCTCGGAGTGAATCAATTTCCCCTTTGTTGTCCACCGCTACTCCATCTAACAAGACCTACCCAAGACTTCTGGTGATCCTGGATCTCTCCCGCTGCCCTGGCCGAGGACCTCGGACGAACCCCGTACTACGATGAGCTCCCCAAGGTACTATCACCAGTCGTTTTTTATTTCGGCTATACCGTCGGTTACGGCTCTTCCTCAAAGACCGTACATTTGGTCCTTCGAGCCGGCATCAGCTGGTCCTATAACGAACGCTTCCAGTTTTTTCATGCAAAAAAACAGTCCCACTAAGTTTTATAACCATTTTAAATTTGAGTTCAAAATCAAAAACTCAACACCGCCTCATGAAACAAACCATGATTAGCATTTAAAAATAAATATTTAGTAAACCATATTAAGCTAAGCTATTCGTGAACTGAACTATATGAGCCAGACAGACAGGTAACAATGAACTGTCAGGTTATGTTTATATGATTGCGCTGCTTTATCGGTCCCGCTATTCTGAATTGTCGCTCAGCTGATCGAGTATTTTCTTGTCCGTCACGATCGGGACGCTCTTATCTTAATTTTGAGCTACTTATCTGTCAGCTTGTTTCTATTTTAAAACATAATAATTTTCTAATCAACTGAGGGAATCATTCTGTATTTTCTTAATCACATCACTAATTCTAAATATTATTTCCTGTTGTCCACTGGTTTTGTTTGAAGGATTACTTGTTTTTATTTTTTGTCAAGGTTTTACTAAATTTAGTTTGTAAGCAGCGTTAATTTAGTAAATACAGTGATTCTTTCCTGTCTTCTGTAGGGTGTATTTTCATATTTTGTATTTAGATTATGGTGGTTTGTGAAAATTATGGCCTACCTCAAAAACACTAGAACAATGTGATGTAAAAGACAGAAGAAAGGTATTTTACAAAATTTACAGCTGTGTTTTGATTTAATCAAGAGACACGTCCAGGTGAAATCTCAGATGATTTTGTCCGGCTAGGTATTCAAATTTAAAGTCCCTTTGTACTCAGACTTTGAAGCCCTTCAGAACAGATGGATAATCTTACAATCTTGGAATGTAAGATGACGCCCAAGGACATTGTAGATACCTAGTTTCCGCCTTCAAGCAGTTTTGATTACCAATGTACTATAAATATGTAAAGCCAACCTATGAAATGTTAATTTGTAGCTACTAAGACTAAAATCTGTGCGATGTAAGATCATCTCACAAAACCTCACTTGTAAAAACCTAAGCTTCCGCCAAATAGATATAAGTAAGTTTGGTGGACAGTTAGAGCAGTTTAATTTCCCTTCAAGATCTCTGTAAGTGATAATTTTAACTCCACAATAAACTCCATGCCCCTATTGAAAAGTTTAGTTATTTAAAAAGCTTACTTGGAAGGCCCTGCTCCTGTGCATTGTTGAAGCCATACCCTTTGATCCAGCTAACTACACTCTAGCCTATGGACACTCTAGTTGGAACGCTACTACACTAATCCACGCCTCCGTAGCTAGTTTTTTATCTTAATAAAATACTTGATCAAACAACCTGTAAAGACCCCCTAGTCTAAGTAAGCCTAAGACAGGGGTCTCGTAAGGAATTGTTTCACATAAAATCGTTCAAGCATTGAATGAAAAGTCTAAATATCAGTGACTTGTCTGCTTTTTTGCTCTTGCAACTTAGCTTTACGCCTCTTCAGACAATAATACTAGAAAAGCGTTTATTGAACTAGAAGTGAAAATTCCAAACAGTTTTCCCTATATTGGGAAAAAGACCTTATGGAGTTTCTTCGCGCTCATCCCCTGTGTACCGTCTATGAACTCACCAAAGAAACAACAGACAAAGCTAGTGTAGTTACGTCCAAGACCACCCGCACCCCTTCCCCGCAAGGCGTTGTTCTCAGCTCAACACAGTTGCTTCACTCATTCAGAGAAGACTAACTCGTCGCCTTGTCGCCCTGCCGTCTCAGTGTCCTATGTGTAAAAATAACCATCAACTTTATACCGGCTGTGACCAGTTTATTCTGCTTTAGTGCCACCTTACATGAACGTTATAATTCTGTGCGCCTCATTTAAACGATGTTTTTCATGTCTTGGGTCAATCACACATGTGTCTGCGTGTACTTCAAAAGCGAGTTGTAGGATTTTGTAAAAAGTAAGAAAAACATCACTCTCTACTCCATGACAAGCGGGTCTCCACTCCGCCGACCCCTGTTTTCCACTTCGAGACGCACCTGACACTCTCACATCTCTACACCTGCGTCACTCCCACCTTCAGTTCGTCGGCGCTTCCGCCGCCGCGCCTAACACCTCAGACAACCGGCACCCGTTGTCAAACACGGTCCTGTCAGTCTCAGCGAACTAACTACAAAGCAAATGTTGCTTTGTTAGGCACCGTTCAAGTACTCATTCAAGACGATTTAGGTCATTGGCAAACGTGCAGAGCTGTCATTGACCGGAGGTAGCTCAAATCAACTTTGTCACTCAATCATTAGCTCAGACTTTAACGACACTACTCTATGCAAAAGGTGTAATGTTAACATTTCAGGCATTGGGTGCCATTAATGTAGGCATAAACCCAGCAAAAGGCCTCGTTTACTTGCAAAACATAGCCTCTCGCTACAACAGCGACGTTCCAACTTACAGTTGGATTGCAGTTTATCATTTCTACAGATAGCATCTGAATCTTCCTAACAGCCCCGCTCTTCAGAAATCTCTGAAGGCAGAGATTCAATTTCTTCTGAATCTAGCAGGACCTCCTGAATTTCAACCATCCTGCTAAAGTTTGACATTTCTCTTTGGAGCTCAAGCTTTCACAGACATGCTTACCAATGAACTTTCCATCATCAAAGGGCAGCCTACCCGCGAGCTGCACACAATGATTTGGTTGGGTTCTCATGGGTGATTTCCCCATGGAATTCACCTTTACTCACCAACGAAACTCTCTCTTTGTATTCATCGTCTCTAAGCACTGATCGACTCCTTGAACAAATTTCGGAAATTGGAAGAAATCTATTTTTCCCAAAACCCCTCAGTCCTCGCTGATCAGTTCTGTGAAGATCATTATCAATCAACCATCCTCTAGAGACGAAACCGGACGATATGTAGGCCTCATTACCCTTCAAAAATGGCATCCCCTCTGACCTAGGCCTCCACACGAGAAATAGCTCTTCGCAAGTATCTCCAACCAGGCAGTGGAAAGACTGCGTTGAAAAAGAAATCCGGCAAATCTCGCTCATTATTCAGTACAATTTCTACAAAACTATGCTGACCTATGTAAACATGTGTCTCGCCCCTCAGGCCCTCTCCATATGATCCTCCATCACATACGACCATCACGGTGTTATAAAAGAATCATCTTCATCTTCACCTCTTCGAGTTGTCTTTAAAACGCCCCCTCTGAAGTAAGTGACACGAATCAGTCTCTTAATAAATTGCTGTTACTGGACCCAAGCTCCAAGCCGACATCGGAACTGTTATCTCTCTGTTTCGAATTGCACCCCATCGCTCTGACTTGCGATATAAAACTAATGTATCGAGCCCATAAAATTGCTCCATCTGACCGCAAATACCAACAATTGTTTTGGGCTTTCTGACCCTTAAATCTTCTGGCCCTGTCCAAGACTGGGAACTTCAACGATTAACTTTTGGTCTCTCATCAAGCCCTTTCATCGCCCTACGGAACGTTTGAACGCAACTAGGTCTCGACGAAGGTCCTAACTACCGCCAATGCTGCAGAAGTGCTAAACACTTCCCTGCTACATCGATGACATCGTCTGTGGTGCCTCTTCGGAACACGCAGCCCTTCAATTGTTTGATGAAACTCAATCAACTCTGCGTATCTGGTGGTTTCGAACTTCACAAAGGGTCTAGTTCAATGTTTTTCCGTTTCTCAAACACCATCCCTTCTGACCACAGAGAAAGACCACATCTCCCCTTGGATCCATTCACTCCATCAAAGGTAACTAGGACTTGAATGGAACCCTTCCACGGATTGTATTTCACTACGCTATTTCCCCAGTAAATATAAACTCCCGCCCGACCACAACGAAATGTCATATCTCAACAGTTGCCCGAGTGTATGAATAAGTCAACGGTTTCATCAGTCCAGTTATCTTCACACTAAAACACTTGCTTCAGCAAATATGGGTTGGAAAACTATACTGGGACGAACCACTCCCAAAACATATCTACACATTGTTTGGGATAAATTTGTCAAAGAACTTCCACTTATGTCACAAATAAAATATCCCTATCGCTATATCCTCAGTACGTACATATACCGTCCAACTCATAGGGTTTTTTCAGACTCTTCTCAGAAAGGCTTGTGCTCGTTATTGTAATCTAAGGGTCGAATGTGAAAACAAAACTACCGGATGTAAGCCTATTGCATTCTAAAACTAAGACAAAAGTTGCTCCACTCAAACCACTAACGATCACCCCGCTTGGATTTATGCCGCAGACGTTGCTCCTCTCACAACTGGTCAAAGCTAACCAGAAGCTTATCACCAAACTACAGATATCAGATATCTTTTTATTCACATACTCATATTAATGTTCTTGGTTGGATAAGAACATCCTCCGCACCTTCCTAGAAACTTTCCGTCCCTCAAACCGAGTTTGTAAAGTAACGGAAAACACGTCTATAATGATGTTTGGCGTCCACATTTCAGGAGACAACAAATCCCGCAGATTGTGGCACTAGAGGTCTGATGCCCTCAGGCTTACTTGATCACCCGCTTTGGTGGCATGGCCCCTCATTTCTACTAAAATGAAATTTCCACTTGGCCTGTATTCACCTGGAAAAAGCTCCTCTGAAGTAATTGAGATCAAGAAAACACCATTTAGCAATACACCAAACAACTAACGTTATACCACCAAACGATCTGTAAACATTGGATAAATCGATTTTCTTCACTCACTACACCACAAAATGCAATGAGTTATGTACTAAGATTCATTCAATACATCCGAATCCAGACAGTCTGCTAAACGTTTTGGTCTCTTTAAATCTGTAAATGAATCGAACCGAAGCCCTTGCTCAGATGTTTAAAAACAAGTTTTCAAAAGGCAACACTATTCTCCAGAATTAAAAGCAGTCAATCAAGGAAAGCCATGCTCTCCTACGCTAAGAAAACTCACCCACCATTTTTATCATCTGCTACCCTCATGGTGTGGGGTAGACTGAAGTTTTCTCCCATGCCTGAGTCTTTGAAGCACCCTGTTTTTGATTTCCTTCTCAAAGTCACTTCGCAACTCTATAGTGTGATCACTATCACCCTGTACTCTTCTTCATGGTGGTCCCAAATTAGTTCAAATCTCTTCTTCAACGCCCGCTACTCTGGATTCCTGGTGCAAGAAATCTCATCCCAAAACGCAATTTTTCGATGTCTCACTTTCGCTTTAGAATGAAAGCAAAACCCACACAACCCCCTAATGGCAGACTTGCCCCCCTCCCTCCCGGCTTCAAGTCAAAAACCGCGATGCTTCACCAACGTTGGATTGGATTTTGCTGGTCCCTTTTCTTGTTAAAGAAAGTACTAAGAAGTGAAGACGCAAAAATTGTCTAAAGTGCTACAATTGCTCTTCTTTGTATGCAATGACAGTCAAGGCTGTTCATATACTAGAACTAGTCCACTCTCTCAATACTGAATCTTGTCTAGCCCGCAATCGAACGTTTTTATTGCTAGGAAGAGGTTTATTGCCGCAACATATATTCTGATCAATGGCTGCAACCTCATTGGTGCTGCTTCGTCAGCTTCAAAGAAGTTTATTGTTTCTCTACTCAAGAACTCCACCGCCACTGATACTCTAGACCACTTAGCCAAGAACGAAATCCTTTGGAAACTTCAATCCACCCTGTGAGCTCCGAACTATTGGTGGTCTCTGGGTAAGCATGCAGTTGAGAGTCTACCAAGCTATCCATCTGAAGAGAATAATACAAAACCACCACTTCACCTTCAGAAGAATTCTCGACAATCTTATCCCGCATTGAAGCTGTGTTTCTGAAACTCCCAGGCCGCTCTGCGCACTTCCGATCATCGACCTGACGACGACTTCAACTACTTTACATCACAGGCCCCATTTCCTCACTGGAGATCTTCTGCTGTCACGTCCCAGAAGAGGAACATCACTTCCGAGCCATCTCAATCTTTCTATCTCGTTGGCAACAAGTGTCCTCGCTGGCCTACTCACACACTTCTGGTAAGAGCTGGAAGAAAGACCTACCCTATCCAACCCTCGCAAATCCAACGCCCAAAAATGGGACTGAACATAACTACAGATGTAAAGGAAAAATTACCTAGTATTAATGTGATACTCTAGCAACTAAGTGATCCTCTAACTTGGCCCCCATAGGTAGGATTTATCAAAGTGATTACCTAGCTCTGGACAAACATTGTTCGTGTGGTACCAAGTGAAAAAAACCCGCGTCAGGGTTATTGTAAACCCCGTCCTGTAAATAAGTTGGTTGTTTTACCTAATGTTTAGGATCATAATCTCCTTTAGTGTACATATAACTCCATTTTTTCTATTATCATGACTTTAGCTCTTAATTAATGATAAATTGACGTCAGGGCTATGTTTTTGCATTAGTACGAATGGTAAATTTTCTTCAATCATAACGTTTTTCTTTTTTTCTTCTTACGTTGGGTCAAAAAAATGTCCCTTTTGTTGGAGGGGTGGGAATTGTTCAGGGTACTTATTTCTAACGTTAACGTCTGGTAGTTTGTTACTGGGCGTCCGAGATGACGTCACCTTCGACGACTCGCAGCCCCCGTTCTCCAAACCCCTGTCAAGATAAGAAGACGCGGCTTTTTAGTTCTCTCCGCAGGCGGCGTACTGGACACACGCTGCTGCCCACGCATTCCCACCACCAATACATGAACAGTTTCCACGTTTATCACAGCATCCTATTTTGTTTTTTATGTATATTCAAGTCAATATAGTTTAGCTTTTATTTACGCCTCTCAGGAGTGAATCATTCCCCTTGTTCGTCTCACGCTGCTCACCATCTACAAGACCTACCCAAGACTTCTGGTGATCCAGGACTCCCCGCTGCCGCTGGCCGAGGACCTCGAGGGCGACGACCCCGTACTACGAGACTCACCCAAGGTTACATCACCAGTCGTTTTTTTTATTTTCGGCTATACCGGCGGTTACGGCTCTTCCTCAAAGACACCGTACATTTGGGTCCTTCGAGCCGGATCAGCTGGTCCTATACGAATGACGCTTCAGTTTCATGCACAAAAACAGTCCACTAAGTTTTTAAACATTTAATTTGAGTTCAAATCAAAACTCAAACCGCCTCATGAAACACACCTGAATTTAGCATTAAAAAAATTCTGGTAATATTGTAGAGGTAATCAAACTGATCAAACAATGGAACACGGGCAGAGGTTAAACCTGAAAATCTGTTTGGCACGCTTTCACGGGTGACAACCTCCGTAATTGCTACGCGACCCTTGTTCATCCGATCAAAAAATCTTTAACTGACAGCCTGAAATAGATTGGGGTCAATTAACAACCCCCGATTGAGTTTCTCATCAATATGGTTTTTTATTGTTTATTACTACTTAAATAAACTAACTTAAAAAAACTTAAATGCAGATCACATTAGTATTTTACGGTTTATATTTGCAACATATAGGCCTACATAATTAGATTTTAATCCGACAGGCAAGAACGTAGCCAGGAAACTATTTTTGGGAGGGGGAGGGTCAAGAAAGCCCCATTTTGTTCCTTTCAGCTTTACATGTCAGTAATACTGAATAAATTAAAGAATAATGATAGTTTACTAAAATTTAATTGAAAACAATTAAAAATGGGGGGGAAGTCGGACCCCTTGGACCCTCTCGCTGGCTACGACCTCGTCGACAGGTCCTTCTTAAAATCGTGCCGTTATCTGGCCGTTCGTCTATTTGTGTGATAAATCTTGATAGAAAGATCCTAGCTACTTCAAAATTAGTATATGGCTTCCTTTTGCCTCAAGGAAGGACTGTGTTGACTTTGGGGTCAAAAGGTAACCAAAAACGTCAAAGACCAAACAAAGCGCCTACTTGGTATGCAATGCACGCAGTGAAGTAGAGAAGTGGTATTGGCCGGAGCTGCATAGAAGGCGCGCTCATAATATCTCCTTCGTTATCACTTGTTTTTCTGTTCGGTCAGTATTTTCGTTATGTTCTGTCGACTTTTCGATACCTCAATGTGTCGGATTATTGTTTAATACTTTGCACCATTAATTAATGTTTAAACAGAAGCAAATGATTTATAGTAGTCCAGAAGTTGAGTGCCACTTTGTACTGTAAAGCACATAGAAAGGGTATTCTAGAAATTGTTGTGAGGTATTCCGTATAAGGAAGAAATGGATCGATGACTCCGCTGGTTTTCGCAGAGTTTCGAAATGAGAGTGTGTAAAATGAGCAGACAATAAGAATCCAATTTTTCTTAACTTGACACAATTAACCATCTAAAATCAAATGAAATGATTTATGGTAGTCCAAAGTTGAGAGCCACTTTGCATTGTATAAGCACACAGAAAGGGTATTCTAGAAATTGTTGAGAGATTTCCCTTGTAAGAAAGAAATGGATCGTTAACTCAGCTAGTTTTCGCAGAGTTCGAAATGAGAGTGTGTCAAATGAAACACAACTAACCATCTAAAATGCAAACAAATTAAAATTAAAGTTAGGTAACTATAACTTACAAGTCGTTTAATGTGTCCGAGTTATATTGTAGAGAAATTTTTCTGAACTGATTTATTTTTTAATCTTTCACTTTTTAACTATTAATTTTTCCTATTAGATAATTTAAGTTTGTTGGATAAAAAAGCTCATCAGTTGGGAAGTACGGTTTATATGCAATATGGCATAGAATAATATTTCGATCATACAAAAAACATATAATAAAAAATTGCAGTTTGAAAATTCATAAAGTTCCAGGAAAAAGAAATACTTGAACTTATTTTGGTGCTCTACTAATAAGGGTGAAATGGACTCGTAGCAAGTCGCTGCGGACACCCCTCTCTACACTCTACAGTTGTATAGCCTCTGGCCGTCTCTGTCTCTTACCCTACTTCCGCTTTCTTTTCCTCTTCCCTCCAGTTTACGTCTAACGTTCCGTCTCAGAGAATTGTAATTTTAATACAACATCTTAATTAAAGCTTGTTATGTTCATTAGTTGTCTTACTCGTACATCCTTTACAGTTGTATTTTACACGCCGTTGTTACTCTTGTTTTTTTTAGGTTAGCTTCAATGCAGGAAAGTCCACCAAGGCCAATCCTTATTAGATATATAGAACTTTAACTAAATGTACTTAATAATTAATGAACTATCGAAATTTCTTTTTCAAACATAACTTTTTAATGAAATAATACACGTGAAATGTCTTTTGAATTATTTTGTAGTTTTAGAAAATAACAATGTAAACCATTTACTATATTTCAATGAAAAATATATTTCAAATGACTAAAATATCTAGTGTATAGCAGTCCCCTAACACATTTTTGTTATTTCTAGATTTTAATAATATAACTAGTCATTGGATATATACATATTAATGTAGTTTACATTTTCAAAATGGAAACTTACAACAAATTGTAATAAAATATTTTTATGTTATTTTAGCCAAGCCTATGAATATAAAATACAATTTTTGAAGACCTCAGAGTCTAGAACGTGTTGTATTCTGTCGTTTATAATTTGTAGTTTTTTAAGGTACGCTTATGTAAGCTATTAAGGATTATTAACCGATTGTATTAAGCGTACATACTATAAATAAAATCGGTTGCATTACAATTTGCATCCCAAAATATAGAATATTGCACCGGAATTTTTTTAGATACACAAAGGGCAACTTAAATTTATTATTGCTATACGGTTACCCTTAAAAAAGAAAAAAATGGGGTGTTATGTGATTTTTATTTCTCTTTAAATACAATTCTTTGTTCTACAGTTAGTGTCGTAAAACCCAAAATAATGACACTTTGATATTTTCATCATTAACCACTAGAATCTCAAAATAATTAAAATTTAACTTTAAAAGCAGTACCTGACATTTTTGGATTATTTCTTTCTTTTCAGTTAATTATTAAAGTTAGAAACAAACCGAAATAAAGGGAAACACAAGAAAAGAAGCAAGAGAATCAATTGGTTGTTTAATTAAATTAAATCACTTGCTACAAAACACTTATTTTTTTGTCTACTTTAAGGTAAAGGACATGGCCTCGGTTACTCCATAAATCCGTCGTTTGTCTTACACTACCCTCTATAATTGTGCGATAATAAAAACATGTCCTATAGAATTAAAGAAAGTGGTTGGAAGAGGCCTGGAGCCGCCAAAATAGCAAAAGAGAACTATGGCTATTTTATATAGTTTTCGTGTTTTAAAGCTTGTTGTCCAAACCTTTCAGTGTATACAGCCAAGGAAGGAAAGTTTCACAATAGGATTAAGCTTTTAAAAGTAGACAGGCGAGCACAAGCTAGTTAGGGGTTTGGAAAGTAAAAAAAAAACTAAATCAGCTTTTATAAAAACTAAACAGGTTTACCGACCGTAGCAAGTAATGTCTGAATGGTGAGTAAAAAAAGGTAAACTCGTAGTATAAAATTGTCACTTTGGATTCAATCAAGTGATTGTTCTGAGAAGAAAATAACTGGTTTCTATCCAATATGAAAATCCTAATCCTAATTCAAAATAATATAGTATTACAAATACAATAGTGCCTTTGTTTGTTTGTTTTTGCTTTAACGTGTAAATTATTTAACCGATTGTACTAAACTTTTACATGTACGTTCTTACGGTTCCTGGTATGAATATAATCCTTATTTCCAAAATCCTTCCAGGTTACGCCCCACTTTAAAGTAGCAAAACATCGCATCTTGATCTCTTAAAAGGGGCTGTCAAAATGCATTCAACCATTTTGTTAAATATTGTTTTGTAACAGCACAACCATATGTTTCATAATTTTAACCATTATTTGTTTACGTTTATAGTACGTAAATTCTCTAAGGAGTAACCATTAGTTTTTACTATCGTTTTTAGATTTCCGCGATTAGGTAAGTACTCATATACCTATAAGATGGCCAGAAACTTGACTTCAAAGACTCACTTTGCAGTAGTTGGCAAGAACAAACCATGCTAGATGTTATGCTTTTGAACTAATTTACCAATCACAGCTCTAAATGTTCTAAAATATTAGAAATATTTTTCAGTTTATGAAGAAACGAACACGTAAATAGTATCATTGTTATTTTAATGTTTAATTTTTACCAAATATTAAGTATTAGATATAAAAGACAAAGTTAATATCCAATTTTTATTATAAATTGAAAGACTGCTATAAAACTCATATTAGTTGTCTTTTGACAGAAGCAAGCTTCTGTGATATATATTTTCTTGATTGGGAAACAAAGCAAAATCAACCATGGAAATAAAAAATACTAAGAACGGTTTGATTATATATGGCCATAAATATACACTTTATGACGTATTTTCTTGATCAAACATGGCAAACCCAACATTGGTTTCGGATATATAATTCATTCAAACCAACAGTGGTTATATACGTGCATCGGCTACTAAATTGCGTGCGGAGTAAGCAGAGCGAGTAACTCGGTAAGTCAGTGTAGATATTAATAAAAAGACAAAATTACTCTTTGCCTCTTACTATTACTATATATATATAAAGACTTATGAAACCTATTCTCAGCCCGTCTTTTGATCAAAGTAGACTTTTTTTCGGAGCTGTGAATCTATAACATATTTTCTTGGTACGGAGGAAAAAGGGACAAAATCAACTTTGGAACAAAAGTTAACTATCTAATACATTACATAATAGCCAGTTCAATTTATGCATATTTTTTCCTTCTTCAAACGTGTTATATTTGTCGTTACAAGTATATAACCATTTGCAAAAATAAAAAAAATAAATACAATAAGTTTAAATTGTAAGACACTAAAATAAAGCAACTAAAGAAGCACAAAGAATGTATTAGAATGGAGTTAATGCATTTTTGAATTTCTTGTACAAAAATAACAAAACTAACACAAAAAACTCATAAAAACACATAATGTTTTATGTTTTAATGGGTTCCTAAACGAATAAATCCAATTTTTAAATGACCAATATTCTCAATTATTTTTCATCCTATCTCTAATTTGGCCAATTTTCATCAAGTCTTTATAAAAAGGATGTTTCTTACTGTTGTTATGGCGGGTTGTTATAATAATCAATGTTTAAAAAAAGAACTATCGCCGTTCTGAAGAAGCAAAAATCTTTCAATTTTTCCGCCTTTTTCTATGTTATGGCGTTAGTTGAGACAAAAACAGCAATTCCAGACGCTGAAGTGAACATAATGAAAAGAACACAAATTCTTTTAACTCTTATGTGTACATAGTCTCAATACTGATGGCTGCAGCAGGGAAACTCCATAACAGTTTCCAATCGAACTTGTTCCTCTAAGAGAGTGTCTATGGGTTAGAACTTATGTATGTTACATTGGTAATCCCAATAAACAAAATATGGTAAATCATACTCGGTTCAACTGAGAACATTTTTTGAAAATTCCTTCCAAAAACTATATGGACACATAACGAACCACAATCTATCGTTTTTAACGTGGGAATCCGAACCAAATACTTTACTACCAGAATGTAATTGATTTATTATATTAATACATCAATAATAATCGGAGTGCCGATGGCCGGAGTGTATCTAAGACGGTTGGACTTGTGAGTCTGAGTTTACAGAATAAGCGCAGGTTCGAATCGCTGTCTGTTGGGCTGTTTGCACTTTTTATCGAGTACCAACCAGTCGACCTTGTACTGTATCGAGACTCCTACCCCCTTATTCTGTTTCTGATAAGACCCTCGTACACAGGACCAGTGGTCCCATGAGGACGGGCAAAATGTAAGAGCATAAAAAGGAGATCGGAGCTTCTTCCTTAAAAAAAAAAAAAAAAACTCCCTCTAATTGATCAACCCTTCCACTGCAGGATAGGCCTCCCGAATCCTTGTATCGCTCCCACACACAGCCATTATCCAGAATTTCCTTTAGGCCTTTAAAAATGTCTCGATTTTCCCGTTTGTTTTAGTACAATTGTTTTACAATAACAATGCTAGGAAGTATTTTTTATAATGACAAAATATAGAAAAATTCAAACTAAACAAAAAATGACGAGCCTCGTTATTAAACGTTTCTATACAACAATAAAAGAGTTTAATATTAGAAACTACAAAAAGAGTAAACCTTATTACCTCAAAATCCTTTTATGTCTTATAATTTAATTGGGTTTTTAATCCTAAAAAAATACAGGTACCACTCAAAT
>NW_025787342.1:0-52699 GCF_021130785.1 Homalodisca vitripennis
GCATTTGCTAAGTTCACAAATGGAATAAATCTTTTTCACAGAATCAAATTGTATCAAGACTCAAGATTTTGACTATTAATTAGCCATCATGGTGAAATACACTGCTTTTACTACCTTTGCTTGCAGATTGAATACACCAGAAGTTAGTTTAGACTACTTCCACCATATAGGTATTTAGGTATCACGTATATACTTTCCACAGACTATAGGCAAAGAAATACCATTTTTAGTCCATCCATATTTGAAATTGTAGGTAGAATTATAGGGAGGGGTGAGGGAAACGTTCTGCCACTAATTACAACATACACCGTGGAGCTAAGAAACATACTTTCCAGAACACGTTCCAAGTTGGCTACCGTGGAACAGTAATTTGTCTGCAGTATTGTGAAATTAGTAAAGGTGTGATATTCGTTTGGGTGCGGTGTACCTGATAGCATTCAATATAAATACTACAATGTATTTAATACAATTTGAATTGAAGTCCTATAATTCTGAATAATTATTTAACATTAGGATTGTTTATATTGGGATTTTTATATATATAACAGAAATAAATGTATCAAAAGCATCAATGTTTTGTTCCGCCCCAATGTAAGGGTTGCTTTATATTAAGGAAGCCGAGATGCTGATCCAAATACAACAACAATACGATGTTATCGCCCCACTCCCAGTTTCTGCTTATTTATGTCAGCTTCCAAGCGTTGGATCCACAGCTATAGATATCTTCAATTTCAATATCCACCATTGTACTTGTTTTGGCGGGTATGCACCGCCTATAATTAGAAGTATAATACATATAGGTTTTCTTTTACTATTACTATTGATAGATCAAAATTTCTAATAGCATGATTAATTAGCATAATTACACAGTAGTGACACTAAATGAAATGAAAAATAATATAAATTCTTTAAAATCAACCTTTAAGTCTAATAGTAATAATAGATGCGTAGGTCTTATGCCATGATATAAAACTAATAACAATTGTTAATTATGTCAAATTAGTTTAATGGTGTAATTATTCAGATTCTTTTAATTATATTGCTTTTTGTATACATAACCTGTAAGTACCTAATTCGAAACTCTACCATTTTATAGGACCAAATTTAAAAAAAACTGAGCAATAAATATAGAATTGATACAACAAATATGATTTGCGCACTTTTTAGCTAGATGAATACCTATTAACATTGTTTCTCAATATTAAACTCCCAAAAGGAATCTTAATCGATTTACTTGTTATAGCTTAAACTATGTTGTTTTACTGACTTTATTTTATTTTATTTACAGAGAGAGATTTTTATGGTTTAGATGCATACTATTTTATTAAAAAAGTCATGTTTAGTGTCTTGTAATGTTTTTATGTTGCACTAAATCAATTTCACTATAGGTGTCTGCGTCATCATAAGCCAAGCATCTATTTAAGTATAGTTTACCTTCAGTAGAGTTCAACAAGACTTATAATATTGGGATTATTTAAAACCAGTCACAAACCGGTTAGTATATACCAGAAAATTATTTTTTCTCTAGTGGCAAACAATTCCTGCACCTGTGTTTGCACCAGTCCTGTTTAAATGTTTACCTCCCTGGGCCTTTGTCCACAATGTTTCAGCACTCTCAGACTAAAAAAAAAAATATACCTCATATGCTTTGACCTGATAAATATACTTTATTCTTGTATTAAAATGACTTAATAGATGTACTATAATAGTTGAGATAGGACTAACATGAACTTTATCTTGAAACAAAATGCAACATTGTGATTTATAATAAACAAAGAACACTTTTTAGAATTAAATCAAAACTTGGAGCGGGACAGTTACTTGTCAAGGGTGGAGATTTTTGTTGCTGTTACAGGGGATGAATGAGTATTATCTAACCTGAAATGATTTACGCTCGTCAACTTCAGAAACTTAATATTGCTCTAAAATTTGTTTTGAGTTGCAGCCAAATGGGAAATTCAGACTCTTTGCCAAGACATTAATTCCTGAAATAGTTCTGATTTGTTATATATTCACAATGTATGAAGAAAACATCTTAAGTTTGAACATTTCATAAATAATGTATTCTACTACGTATTTTAAAATATAACGTTGTACGAAGCGTAATGATTACGCCAAACATTGAAAATAATTAGGAAAAAATATTTATGTCGATCAAGTCTAGTGCATCATAGATTCCAAATAGCCCTACATTTAGTTTTAAGTACACCGTATAGTAATTAATATAAGTTAATGAAGGTAAACTAAGGTACCTGAAGATGAATTCCCAGAATTCGAAATGTACATTTTACGAAAATAAAAAAGTTTAAAAGGTGTTAAAAAGGTTTACGTATTTATCAAACACTTTTAGAGGCTACATCTCTAATAGGAGGTAATATTGATTTCAATCAAATTTAAAGGTATTTTTAGCATTTTTTATTCATGCAACGTCAGATATGACTATTAGTTCTCTGGAATGGGTATGGTAGTGTCTTGAACGACCTATAAATAGTTATCGCGCGTAATCAATACAAGAGCACCCCTTACAGCTTCGCTTACTGGTTTATGATGGGAGTTTTAGGCGGAGATAAGGCAAAGTCTAGTGAATAATAGATTCTAAATAGTCCGAAATTTAGTTTAAGTACAACGTATAGTAATAATATAAGTTAATTAAACAACCATTTTTCTGGCGATCAATTCGGCATTAGAAAGGCTATGTCAACAATAGACGTGGTGGCGAGTGACGTCGAAATGGTTATAGAGGGATTTTTCTAAAGCATTCGAGTGTGTACAACACTATAAACTGCTCGACAAACTAGAATTATATGGTATTAGAAGTGAGGCTCAGCTTATCTCTAAACCAGTGAACGCAAATGGGTAAAATCGCAATTAGACTCTCTAAATTCATCTCACCTGAGCTTTGGGATCTATTAGGAATCAATTTTATTCTGTCTGATTTTTTTGAAATCTTTCAAAGACATAGGATCATCAATGCTACAGAGGAGAACCGTATAGTACGTTGCTGAAAAAAATTGAAATCTTTACTGGGACAGGAAATTTTGTAGAAATAATCAGTTCTGATTTTCAACACTGTTAATTCCATCGAATTTCCCAAAATTAATTGATGACCTGATTTTGTCATTGGAGTCAAGAGTTCCAAATAACAGATCGTTCACCTTATTGGATTACACTGTTTATAGTGAAGTTGATCGTTCAAAATTTTAATAAACCTTCCTGGATAGAGATTGATAATACAAACTGTCCTCGGGTATTAATGTTTGAGGTCTTTACCAGAATACCGCTCTATTGACTTTCTAAAGACGTTGTATTATTGCTCTATTTATGCTCATATAACTTACAGTTTATGTTTTGTAGGGAGCAAGAACAAACTACTAATCTCCAGAGGTTTTAAATTCAAATAAAAGGAGTTTAGGTAATCGCAATATTAAAGTTCAGAGAAAATGAGGGATTCAAAAGGCCGACACTACAGACTCTGTTAAGTCTCTATATTTTAGAGGCATTGTTCTGTATCTGTAAAGGTGCAATGACAAGCAGTTGAGACATACATAAGTACGAAACGCTTGGTAGATATGTCTACCGGACTGGGAGGACACAGAACGGAGGTTTGCGAAAACACGCGTTTAGGCATTAACTCACATTATAATCAAATGGGCTGATTCAATAACAAATTCCACAACCCCAAGGTATCGAAATCTCGTTTAGAAAGCTGTTTAGTGTCTTACGAATTTCACAGATCTGAGTTTATAAAATACGACTGATGACCGCATAGTTAGCAGAATGGAAGTGGGAAAATTGACATGAATGCAATATGTATGGTAGTCGAAAGTGTATGTTTGATCGAGGTTTCAATATAGTGCGACTGTTTGACATAATTTGGTAATACTGAAGATTTATAAAAATGTAATTATTCTGGCAAATAAAAAAAATTATTTTAATTTTCCTGTATGGTAATTTGTACCATATTTTTTTATACAAATTATAATGTATTACTGAAAAATAGCTTCAAAACATTAGCTCATTAATAAATAAATGGATAAATAAACAGTTACCGTTGGTTAAGTATACTTACGGAAGAACCCCTTCGACGTCGAAGTAGTGGAAGTGAAGACGCACCCTCTGGTTGGTGTCGCCGTGGAAGAAGTAATGGCACTCGGTGTCCCGGGGGTAGAACCCAGGGAAGTTGGGGAGAGGAGAAGGTACCATTGGGTGAGCCCTGGGGCCCGGTGCTGTTGAACATGAAGGCACAGGGCAGGGCGTCGTGCTGTACCCCCGTCATGACACCGAAGTCTGGAACAAAAAGGGTTAGCTATAATTATTGACTCTTGGTAACTAGCAGGAGTAAGCTGAGGACGAGGTGCTGTTGGGCGAGTTCTGGGATAAGTGCGAACATACATGGAAGCATGAGCAGAGTTTTATTTACTAGGCCTCCTTAGTGATTGATACTTGTGTTTTGTAGCATTTGCAATCTTTATCACTTATCTGTATCTTTATCCCTTTATTTTACATCTACGTGACAGCTGAGTATACAGCTGTAGCTTTCTTGCTTTCTTACGTTAAGAAACTAATAAATTTCCATTGGTTCAAAAAGCAACCATTGTCCTGCATCTAGATGGACAGGATATTATGGATGATTCAGGTTATGGTATGGGATGCCTTCTGTAGAGGTTCAGGAATAATGGATTTGGACATTAATATTGGTCATTTCTCCTTAGTAGAAGGAGACGCCAGTTCTATGCCAGCCTCTCGGGTCAAAGTGGGTAGGAGTGGCACACTTATCCCTAGACTAGCAAAAAACCTCTAACAAGTAGAAAGCCCCAACAACTATAATAATCATGCCCTATAATAGACTACCCTTATTAATTTACTCTTGCCCCTCATATATTTACGGTAGTGATTTTCGCTCACGGACATCTATAAAACAGCCCAGTTATAAGTAACACATTAGTGTTTGCTATAACTAGTTTAGATCCAACTGGAAAGTAATAAGTCAAATGTAAGCGACAATTATAACTAAGATGCAACTAACATAACCATTGATGAGAACCTGTAATGGACATTACGAGATACTGGGGCATTTATTTACTTGACAGCATTTCATAACGACTGATAATAATAGTGGTAATCTACAAATTAAGCTGTAACAAGACACAGAGCATAGACATCCTTAAGTGTCCCATAGTATTCGATATACCTGTAAAATGTTATTGACCCAGATGAAATTTTTGCGTGAAAATCATTTTATACTTTTTAATATTGTGAAAATGTAATGTAAGTTACTCAGAACGTACTTCCAATAAATAAGTGTCCGCGCTACCGCGCTAAATCATCAATCATCAAAGCCCTGAATTCAACCAGTCATCAAGATTTTTTTTTGGGCAGAGAAGCAGATGGATATTCAACTATATCCATTTTTTAACATTTAAATATTGAGTTTAGCTCCTGTTTCCGGCATATCTCCGTTGTACACGATGTTCAATTTGCCAATATTGACTTTGTACTTATATAGTGTTTACTCAGGTCCCTTTACGACAGAGAACTATCACTGTTGACTTTACCTTCTGACTGGTCCAATATTCACATTCTGCCTGTTACCTTGATTTGATTTTGATTTGACCTTTGTAGTGTATACTCTGGTCTCTAAAAGACATAGAATTATCTCATGACTTTACTTGTCTGGATCAATATATGCTCTTGATAATGTGTTGAGGTCTTTGTTAGAAAACTACTAATTTGGATATTTCACCACCCTTTTAAGTTTGCATATGAACCAAACTACAACACAGTTTATATCAATTTAGAATACACTTTGATGCAGTAAATTCATATATGTATCTAGATAGTGTTCAATTTATCACAGATGTATGTTCCAAAACCGTTTTTAAAAATCAAATTTAATTAGAGTATGTTGGATTAGAGAAATACTTCCAGGATGATTCTTCACTGTCAATTATACATTTAATTGAACGCTGTTTTACAGCCATAAAACTTGTCAAAGGGATCCGAATTAAATTTCGCTTAAATCGATATCTTGAACCTTAGAGACTTGAAACTGAAATATTGAACAAAATAGTTGACATTTTTTTAGTTGACTGACTGTGCAAAATGAACTTAGACCTAAAACGTCTAAAGCTGCATGATATTATTTGAAAAGATACATTTTGATATTACTTATACTTTCCAATTTTAAACCCTTATCTACTGCAGCGGCATTCCATTTTGTATAGAGATTAGTCTTTTTTTTCAATTTTAAGAGTATCAATAACCTGTACAATACAGGTGAAAATGGGCTATTGGTTCTTGGATTATTAGTTTTTGTAAAGTTATCGTTTTGGTTAAATAAAACAACAGGATTTGTTATTTAAAGAAGTAAATACAAGGCAAAAAAACTTGTATTTTCATGTATAGCATTTTTTTTCAAGATAATTTAAAACCCTCGTTATTCATATCTACAAAAAGAAACGTTCAGGCAGTGAATTGCAAAAATAAAAAGGGGAAATTTGTCCCAGATTATGCTGAAAACTCTACGTGGTTCATTACTTACTAAAAGCCACTGTGAACTCTTACAGAGAACTTAGTTTATCTTTAAACTTTGGATAAAAAACGGTAAAAAGTGTTTCTGTTTCTGTTTATAACAGTTGTATATTATTCTGCCATAACATTTCATCACTTACATGACATTGCGTTGATACAAATTGGGAGCAATACAAATTATTAGTTATCTAATGGCGTCTTTATAAGTTGTGGGTTGAATATGTGTTCTTTGCAGAGTTATACTTCTAGAGTAGAGTAATACCATAGATATTTAATTGTATAAATTACATTTTAATTAATTCGCAATAAACACGCCAGAAATCCTGAAAATTTAAACCAGAATATGGTATTTCCAAATTAAATGTGTCACAAGTGTCTAAATCAGGGCTTGTTATAAATTGAGATAACGCACTGTCAACATAAACCTCCATTGTAAGGGATAATAGGGTGCTATATATCCTACAGGTATAACGTAAGATCTTGTTACATTGGACATCATTGTCTGTCCTAAATAACTAATTGGATGTTATGTTGACCTTGCGACTGCCGTTGTATTACATGGCCGCTGTTCGTAGTCTCTAATTGTTTTCCGCTAACAATGCAACAAATATTTTAAATGTTGAAATAATACAATTCACATAATGAGGGTTTGGTTAGTATACGATCTCTAGGCTTATACGTTTATTTAAATTGGCAAATTTTCTGTAGTAGGCAGTATAATAGATGCTATCAAAAATTGTATGAAAAGCGAACTAAAGGATGCAGTTTAGATGAAACTAGAAAGTAGACTACAAGAAACAAATGTTACTTGGTAACCAACAGAAACATAAAAGGGAAGAATATGTTTACCACATATCATGTAGTCACATACTGCTATTATTGGATTTTCCCTCCTAGTCTGTAATATTACAGGCAATAAGTCCGTTATTACAGTCTGTGCCGAACGTGATATACTGCAATACTTAACCTCAGGCCATAGTATTACGGTCCTTTGTGGAGTAGCTTACTCAAATAATCTGATTCTTTGTTATAGCTAGACTTTGTATGTGATAATAAACTGGTATATATGTGTTGTTTCAATAGTACGCAATTATACTCGAAATTTTGTATTACACATAATCACATAAAATTCTATATCTGTTTACTTCAAACGAATATAAAAGTTTGGAGCAAGTGTACAAAAGTATGAGGCTTTATATTAATGTATATGCATATTTTAAACCAGACCTTTTGGTTCACTAGCTATTAAATACAGGTACATTTCCCTAATAGCTCATAAGACAGATATGTTAAGGCACTGGAACATCTGGTTTCTGAAAGCTTTTATACCTAACACTAACTCTGAAATACTCTAAGCACTCGGTCTCTAGTTATCACATGTATTTGTCTAACTCGATTATGTATACTCCTAAATCTAGTAGTTTTTTTCTACAAGAAGTTTTAATATTAAATAGTAATTTAGGCTTTTAATTTATCATGAAACTTTATAAATAATGTTTCCTTGATTAACAAGGAAAAATCAAGGAAAACCCTTGATTAAAAAGGCTAAAATTGATTCAATAGTATTTATTGGAGTCATTTGTTGATGCAGAATACTAAATTAAAGGAAAGAGAACTTTTCAAGCCGGCTGCTTTTTTTAAGGGTTTGCTTCAAATCACTATAAATATATTTTTAACTCTCTTCAAAAATTTTGAATTGAGTCTTTTTATTGATGATGAACATCTGTTATAATTCATATCCCTGTATTTTGTGTTAGTTGGTGTGGTAGTATTGCTATAGTATATTTTTATCTACCCTGGGCATCCATTGGACTTAAAATTATATAGATGAGGATGAGAATGAAAATTGGAGCCCGAAGCCATGGTTTCCGTAACACAAAAATGAATTCTCAAACAGTTACGGTTGGGAGGGTAGGGAGGGGAGGAGACAGTTGCATCAAAGAAAGTGTTCAGTTCTTAATCAATAGCCTTAACTCCAGAACGGCATTGTGGTGTTACTGTTCTTTAAGTTACTTCCTATAAAGTTTTTCTTAGTTTAAAAATACAAATATCATTTTTTTGTACTATTACTTCCGTAAAATATGTTTTGTTTTAAACTCTATAGGTCTCCCTTACAATTGGGAGGTTACAAGCAGGTTATAATCTTCGTAACATTTAGATCTCCCTCATTTTAAAGAATTTTACAATAAAAATGAATGGTAAAAAGAGATCGCTGCATTTCATAGCCAGAAGGCCACAAGTTAAAGTTTAACTAAAACCTCTACTTCACCTGAATATCGTTATTCGTCCTTGTGATCTCTCCTTCATTAATAATAGAAAAAGAGAGCTGAAGTTAATTTTTTTCTAACGTAATAGTGCTTGTTTTTGACAAGAGTGTTGCTATTGAAAGGATGTGCGTAATCTATTTATGCCCATTGAATTATTATACTAGTCATATTTTCAGGTGGATTATAATAAGTTATAACCTAGTAATAGTTGTTAAATAAAGTTATTTTTCTAAATCTTTAATAATAAAAGATGCTCTTACAACATTCTCCACAAAAACTATTATAGTCTCCTGGATATTCCAGTTGTTGATCAAGTTGTTTCTTTCAGATAAATACTGTGGTATCTAAAATAAAATCCGATTTTAGTTTATTAAAATTTTAATATTCTATGGTAAGTGTTTAGTAACTAAATTTGTTTTAATGTTTTATGGTATTAAAGTGTATTTATCTAATTAAATTATTCAACATTATTTCTAGAACATGTGAAAGTGATAACAACAATTATTTACCTTACTTGTATCACCTTATATATACCTATATATATATATATATATATATATATATATGTACATTTTTATATATGTATTATATCTTATTGGCGAATTACGAATACATTTTACTATAAGTTCGAAACACGAGCTCTGTTTCAGGTATTGGCTTTTTTGGTTATCGGACAATATTATGACTTTTCTGTATCCTTATAATTTATTACAAGAGGTAAAAATATTCTGTACCTAATAAAGTATCAAACATTAAACTTGTGGAGCCTATAATCTTGGTTTTGTATTTAACAGTATGTATCTAATTCGCATTTTAATTTATCTTTAAATAGTAATAATATTATACCAATTTGATGGTTGAACAAAATATAAATTTTGTTTTATGTTTTTCTGAACTTTTTCAATTAAATAAAATGCTTTTGAAATTGTTGCCACGTTGAATTTAGATCGCAAATGTATTAGTATTTATTTACACAAATAAAAATGAAAATATTATACTTAAAGATTTTGGAAACCATTGTGTTAATAATATTGAGTATTCATAATTTAATTAAGTAAATAGGACTCATACACTATATATTTACCCGGGTAACAATTCCTTAAATTCACGTTTCCTTCAATGTGTAATGCTCTTTTTATTTATGGCATAACAATGCAAGAAAAAAATGAGAAAATTTTTATTTTTTATGAAGTTTTATTAGATAATGATTTTGAGTTGTGAAACGCATACATTTTCAATGTCTATTGTTTTTTTAATATTGTGTACACAGAAACTATTCAGGAAAACATTATAAAAAGACATTTATTCAAATAAATCAAAGTTTTTCATTTATTATATTATAACAAGCAAGTTCCAAATTAATATAAATATCTTAAGAAAAAGAGGAAGATAAAATATCTTAAATAATTTCTAACACCTCGTTCGCTGCATCAGTTGTAATATAAATGTTTGGCTGCCTAACACAATAAGACCTAACAAAGACGCTGAGAGGGTTCCTTGTATTATATTAGGTAAGGAGGTGCAATACAGATGCTCTGCTTACCTTGTCCTTCACACGTTTAAATCATTATTTACGTAAACACCTTACGCAAATAAGTTTAAAATTTGTCTATTATAAAGAACTGTAACAATTTATATTACATATAAAGTTTAGTATTCTTTAATATTTGAGTTTAATAAAGTAAGTATAAAATATGTTCATCGTAGCCTAGACAATTATAGGACTCTAATACCACACATTTATTAGCCCAATATAAAAGATAAAAAAAGATGCTGTTCATTTATAATGCATCTTGTTATTTGAATAAACAGTAAATAACCAAAATAAGATTACATGCTATAAATTGTTATGGATATTGCCGTTTAAAAACCAGCTGAATAATATTACAGTGATAACATGTGATACAGACAAGCATGCCTTGGGCCATTTGACAGAAGAAATCGATAATGTAAGTTTTCTATTTTCAACTCTTTACATCACGATCGAACTAGAAAAAAAGATAAAACCCAGCCAATCATTAAAAAGTAACTTTCTTTTTACTACCCAATCCCCAATCAGTAGACCGACGTTGTTTCTAGGTTAATTCAATTGTATCTTCTATAACCGGTGTCTGAAAAATCTGACGTTTTCTATGATATAGTTTTACAAACAGCTTTAAGAAGATATTGATGTTTTCGGAGAATTTTGCATCCTTAAATTATACAAGAAATCAATGTCTACGCTTTGAGATCTGCAATCTGAACTCTTCCTCAGGTGGATACCTAACCTAACACACAATTACTCCAGGTTAAAATATACATCAACCACAGCGTTGTGACACTGATAGGCCAGGTACCAGAACAACCAAATTGTTTGTCAACTCAATGGAAAAGATCTCTAAAACATGCAATTGATAAAATAAATTCGTTAAATATTTAAATTGAACTACAGAATAAAGGTCACATTGTTATTGATTCTTTTAATATTTTTGTTATTGATTAATTCAAGATGAACTTTACGAAACTATATAGTAATTCCTTAATGGTCCTTAAAATAAACACACACACACACACACACACACACATATATATATATATATATATATATATATATAATTTTTT
Organism: Homalodisca vitripennis; assembly: GCF_021130785.1. Lineage (NCBI taxonomy): Eukaryota > Metazoa > Arthropoda > Insecta > Hemiptera > Cicadellidae > Homalodisca > Homalodisca vitripennis. Next base: position 11,400 of record NW_025787342.1, read on the forward strand.
TCAGAACAGAGGCAAAATCAGCAATGGATAAAACTCTAGTATCAAAATAAATGACAATGACCATAAACACACTTAAAAATTTTTTTCTTGGTATTGATAAGAAGGGAAATCAAGATTAGCGTCGGCAATTCACATGAGCCAGAAGTCTCCATACAGGTTTTCACCGTAGGTTGTAGAAAATCATCCATGTAAATATATTGCTTTTCACAAGGGCAATTATATGTGGCATGCTCTGAAATGGAAAAAACAATTCAGTTTGTTGTGTTAGGTGAAGATTAGCTACTAAAAATATTGTAGAGTCCATTAAGTTAAGAGATTGATGTTATATAATTATTAATATTATTATATGTATCATATATGTTAATTATCTATACAGAATAAATTATATTAAATGAGAAAATATGAATGTTTAATATTTTGTAATTTTTATATTCCGTCATCGTTTACAGCGATCCCCGCTTCTTCCCCTCATAAACCACATTCGCATATACCAATAGGAATTTATATGGCAAAACAAAGTTTGCCGGATCAGCTAGAATAATAATAAGTACTCATGCTATCTTCCTATACTAATATTAAATCTTTGCCGAAAAAGAATAAACATACATTTCTTACATATCTACGAACACAGTTCTTAAACCCCTGAATACATAATACTGTCGTATTTAGATCGCAAATGTATTGTATAATGTATAACTTTAAGTAGATGTACATGTTTGTAAAAAACAATTTAGATTTTAATTAACTCAAATATTTATACTTCGGGTTTTATACTGGAGTCATCCCTCAGCGAAACCAACTTAATCGAGAGGGCTTATGAAATACTTGTTTATAACTCACGACTCATCTTAAAACCCTTTCATAACTTCAGATAATCTTAGAACGTGCGTTACTGTTAAACTGTCAATAAAAGTTGTAGAAATAGATATTATTAAATGGCAGAATATAATATTTTGTATCAAAATTTTAAGGTTCTTTTTATGTTTCATCGACCACAATACAATTAGGTTTTTTGAAAAAGATACAAGATAGGCGGTAAAATTATATTTCAAACCAAGTTTGGGTCACTAAATAGGGCTAATATAAAATATAATATAAAAGTCAGGAAAATAATATGCTGCAATGCTCTTTATAGTCATTATAAATTATAATACTGTTAATCCTTCCATCATACATGTCTTGAATTAGTGAAAAGAAATAACTCCGCCATATAATCATAAACAATTATAAGGAAGATTGAGTGCGTTAGCAAATAAGGCATCGCCTAGCTTAATGGGGGCGTAAAGTACCACAAGAAGATACTGTATGTGACAGTCTATATATTTTATGTATTCTAGTTTTTGTAATCAAGTAAGGAATAAAGAGCACTCATAGTACTTGATAATAGTGTATACCCCGTGTAACCAATACAATGAAAGATAATACCCATAATTTAGTGCCTTCTGGTGGAAAAATTATTTATACAAAATTTAAAAATATTTATCACTCACTCTCAGTGAAGGTGTAGGTGGCTCTGAATCCCCGGGCGTATCTAGAGGAGTATATACCACGGAACTCCAGCATCAGTCTGGGACCGTTGCTCATAAGAGGTTTGGGCACCATGGAGCCACAGAAGTTGTCTATCTTCTCCATCCGCCCCTCTATCAGTACGTACGCCATCAGAGAATCTATGCTCTCACACCTGCAACATGGCACATACTTATTCATCGTACTTATTAGGGCACCATGAAGCCACAGAAATCTTCTTTGTCCACCCCCCTATCAGTAAGTCTCTATACTCTTGACTCTACACTATTGCATATTCATAGCACTTAATGTACTCGAAAACAGAAAAAGGAATATTTGAAAAAGTAAAAAATAATTTGTTATTTAGTTATATAATTCATTGCATAGATATTGGTCTAATCTGACGTAGATTATAAGGGCTCTATGATGTTTTTGGTAATGGGAGGACAGAGTTTGTTTTCACGATTATGGAAGATTTTCAATTTAAGACTAAATTGCTTATTGGTCCAAATGCATAGGGACCAAGGGCTTTAGTTATATCAATACTTATTGTATCAATATCTACCCTCTTGTTGGGTATTTCATTCATGACAAATTTTACTTCGTCCTCAGAAGCACTAGTAAACACGGATCAATTTATATTATGGGCTCGTGTGTTTGTACTGTAACCCATTTCTAATTCCTTATCCCCTTCATAAAATTCCCCATGTTTACAAAGTACTCATTTATTTCACTGTTTTCCAGATCATTTAGGAGCTCATTGTCTCAACTGGAAACAACATCGCCCTAGCGTATACATATAAGAAACCTTTTAAATTCTGAAAAATTGGATAGCTTATTTATAATTTACGATTTCTGTACAATCCATACTTCTTTATACATTCTATTCGTAGTCTTGCATTTTCCCCAGTAATCATCCTATTGTAATTTTAGGTATTTGGTATTAACTTTTTTATCTGTTTACTTAAAAACTCGATTTCTCATTTTCGCCATACAGCTTTTTTTACTATTGTTGCAGTTTTTCAGATTTTTGGCATCTTGTTTGAAGTTGAGTTATGAGGTCATTATTTGTATTTAAATCATCAGTTCATTCAAACTGTTTGTCTTCTGATACCATTTATAAAACAATAAAATTAAAACTTAGAGTAACCTCTTAAGTAATATAATAAATACGAATTTTACGCCCTTTTTAATGTTTTGTTAACTTTGTCATAACTATGTCATACAAAATAATTTGTACTATGTAAAATGATATATTGGTATGGATCAATCGCACAAAGCGCATGTATCCTGCACAAAAAAACTATAACCTTTTAAAATTTATACTAAGTAAATAACATTCATTAATGAAACTAGGTAGAACTATTAATGTATTAATTAAGGAAATTTTTTAAATAATCCCAATAACTTTGTTATTTCACCAAGAAACAGATCACAGTTTAGAATAATACTCGTAAAAACTGTGTAAATCAAGTTCACAGAAAGGGGATTGATGTTGGATTAAATGAATTTTCATTCACAAAAGTACAAAGTAAAATCAACCGGAGAACACCGGATTATAACCCATTCAACAGTAAATTGTTAAAAGTGTCTCCGCCAAATTCAATAAATTTTTACTGCTCGTTTAAGGATGGCTCTGGTTGCTTTTCGTAGTTCAACATGGCTTTCCTTTAACTGCGTTCAAGCTTCATTACTACGTCTATTTAGCGCATCACGGGGAATTAATTATATTTCGAATACTTTATCCTTCAACCATTTCTATACGCAAATATCCAACAGCGTATGATCTGGGGACGTAGGAGGCCAGTGTATAGTAGCTCCATGACTAATCCATTTATTTTTAAACTGTCAACTCAAGTAGGAGGAAACAATATATGACAAACTTGCAATGTGCCATCATGTTGGAAGTACAGCTGGCGTCACATTGCAAAAAGGAACATCTTCAAGCAATATCGATAATTCTTCCTGTAGAAAGTTTAAATATGTCTGACCTACAAAGCGCTCTTTAAAAAAGAACGGTCAAATCAGCTAATCATGAATGATACCCCACTATATGGTTATGCTGAGACTACTGTTAAACTTCTCGTTTAATTGTTGCAAAAGGGTTCCATTCTGCCCATGAAATGTTGGGTTCGTAAATTGTTGATACCACCCCGATGTGTACTGTGACTCATCGGTAAAATAACCTACACTTAAAAGTCGACGATAAGTGTTAATTATGTTAAAGAAATAATGTTTAACAGCACATATGTGTAATGTGTTTCTGTTTGTAATTATGTTTTAGGTTAGTATTTACCTGAAGAAGAGATAAGATTACAAATGTCGAAACGTAGTGTTCCTGATGTTTATGTTTCTATCAACGATGGCAAATGTCCGGAAACATCCTGTTTCCTTCACAAGCCTTCCATCGTTAAAAATAAACTTCAAACAAAGAATACTCCAATCATTCACTACGGCAAAGCAATACACGGGCTGAACCTTACTTACAACAGACAGAACAACACGCCTATGGAATAAACCTCAGGTGTTAGCTTTAAAAATTATAAAAATTATACAATTACAATTATTTAATTGTTGATGAGCTTCTTAATGTACAGCCAACTTACGATCAGATTGCAGATCTCGAAACGTAGTGTTCGTTTCATCATTTATTAGTCACTACGGCAAAGCAATACTTAAACTCACTTACTACAGACAAAACAATACCCATATGGAATAAAATTTAAAAATTATTTAAATTATACAGTTCAAAATATATCATTGTTAATCAGCTTCTTAATGTACTGCCAACTTATGAAATTAAAATATCCTGCAAAGCATCATTCTGTTTTGGAATCAAATTAATTCAAACCGTACAGAATGTCATTATTACCTGAATGCACCGTTACACTATGATATAATAATTATTAATAACAAAAATAAAATTTACAACTTCTTAGTAGAAATTGTGGCGCATAAATGTTGTCGTGTCGTACTGTTATGAATAAAAATACATTTAGTCAAATATATATTCTCTATATGTATACTTGATTTGCAACGTTTTTGTTTGATTTTCTACAAGTTTAAATAAAAAATTCTGTTTCTGCGAGGAAATAACAAAGTTATTGTTGCCCACGGATGAATAAACATCAGTTTTTACTCCATTTATGTATTTGACCCTGGTTTTGCACTAAAATTACTTAAGTTTCAGTACTGGGCCCTGGTTCAAGTTATCAGGTCAACAAAAATACAAACTAATAAATTTACCCCTATGCCTTATTCGAATTTCTGGCAGACGTCATTTTACTCGGTGAACTGTAATTTCGAAGAAAATCTATCGCTAGCGGTAACTCACTAACAAAGCAATTTGGGACTCATGTTTGTATAAAACTTTTTTCATGATTTTTACGTGGAGAAGGGGCTACCGCAGTTTTGGCATATCTTCGTGAATCACCCTATATAATAAGATATTTTTTAAGTATAATCAGTGTATATTCTATATAAATCATATAGTAGCCTACATATTATAAGGTCTCAAAGCAAAAAGAACAATACAGATCACTAAGTACTAGTTATAAAATATAATTAGTGATAACAATAAAAATGTTTAAGGTCTGCAAAATGGAGGGATTAAATTATAACAAAGAATAATTTATACTCACTCCTTGGAGTCATCAGTAGGGTGGTAGAGGTTGAAGTCTGTGAAAACGATCTGCACCCTTTCCTTCCCCCTTCCTTGGAAGTCGTAGCGACAGTGACTTCGGGGCGCGTAAGGATTGGGAAACGAGGGCGAACTGACAGTTCCGTTCTTCATTGAGTCACTGTTGATGATGACGTCACAGCTGGAAGCTGAAACAGACAGTTACATGTTCTGGTTAAATATGCTATATTTTTTAACCATAAATCTTATGTGTACCTCTAGTCATCTAGCCGACATGAAGAATTAGGTAACTAAAAGTAATGGTTGTGGAAAGCGGCCACATATTTAGCAGAAAACTATTACAATTTAGCAATGCTGGTTTAAGTGTGTAAATTGTCATTGTATACATATATAAAAATAAAATTAACCCAATTAAAAACTTTGTAATCTTAAATTCAACAAAACTACAATCAAGATCTGTAAACTAATCTAAAACATCTGATCATCGTTCAAACACTCTTAGACTCAGTAATATGTCCAGTTTATAAGAAGGCAGTTCAAGGTTTTCTTAAACTATTACAATATGTTCAAATTTGAGTTTCGGTAGTCATTTGTAGAAATTTAATGCCTTTTAATTCAACTGCTGATCATTCGGTCTAGGCTAATGCACATGATGACGCAATATTTGACTTATTGAGTCATAGGAATGAATATCCTATGGATCCAAAGGAAAAAATTACTAATATTTTAAAATAATAATATTAAAAAAATACAGGTATAGACGGATGAAATTTCTGAAATACTGTTATTTTTGTAAAATGGTTTACAGGACTGTCAATATGAACTTAATATTTATTAGATGTTTTAATAAACAAATTTAAAATTATTTTTACTGCTTTCGAATGCCATCCCGTTTAAGACATGTAAGTATAAGTATGCACAATAAACATATTTTACTGTTTCAAAATCGGTTAAAGAGCTGATTGTTATAGATTAAAACAAGATGAATATAATTTTCTCATAAGGAGTTAAGCGTGTTTTCATTCATTTTAGATATATGTTAGTGTAACTGACTGATAGTGTAACTGTTATATATATATATATATATATATATATATATATATATATATTAAATTTGTATAAGTGGCAACAGCCTAATTTAATTTCAATAAATATTGAATCGCAAGAAGTACTTGCTCCGCCGGGACTCGAACCCGGATCTCTCACTTGCCGGGTGAATGTGCTACCATTACACCACAGAGCCCTCACTTTTTACGATTCAATTATTTTGTATTTGGCCGTTTCTTATATATATATATATATTATAAGTTTATATAAATTATATATATATATATATATATATATATATATATTATAAGTTTATATAAATTAAATATATATATATATATAATATATATATATATATATATATTATATATATAAACTTACAGTGGTATCTCTTGCTAAAGGCACGATTATGATATATAGATCGCAATTTAGAATCCAGTGTGTTACATGTATAGTCAATGTGGATTGTATACAAAATAATGTATACAAAATAAATACATAATTGCGGTAAACAGAATCCGATAGTGAAAATTTCTGAGGATATTATATATTATGTATACGAAATATCATAAGTTACTAATATATATATACTACAAAAATCAAAACTTGCCTGTGGTTGATTTTGATATTCTAATCAAATGTTAGAATGTATATTACAAATAAAGTTATTAAGCTTTCTGATTTATTACAGTTTTCAAATGATTACTTTGTCCATAGAGTTTACCTTTAAATATATTTCTAGTTTATTTAGCCCATAAATTCAAGTATATTGTATCAGAAAAAGAATTATAATTAATAATAAACATTTTCATGTAGTTTAAGCATTCTTTTTTCTTCATCAAAACTAAAAGCGTGTTTAGTATAATTTCTGAGGTAATATTAAAATTAAAGTTGCAAATATAACATCGTTCAATATTCATTTTAGTTTGCTTCAATGAATACACACATAAAGTAACATTAAATAGAATTGAACATTAAAGTAGAATCGTAAATTGGTAATTAAAATAGTCTATTTATAAAGTCATTTAATGAAAAATTACCACTCACAAAGAGTGCAGTGAACAGGGACATTAAACTGAGCAAAGGCGGTATTTCATGTCAGAGAGTACGGTGAGAAGTTGAGTCTTTCTCTGAAAATATATTCTCAAGACCTCGTTATAATCCCATCATCACGATTCATTTCGTTGTGTACTAGTTAATTTTATGTGTAAAGGTAGAGTTTGATAATAGTGAATATTGTTATTCCAATGTAGATTGCACTGAGCGTTACTAAAACTTAAAACTCAGTTTAATACCTTGAGAATGTAAACAGGTGCTGCATATTATGCTTACCTATCACTAATGATTCAGTAAGAGAGTTATTTTTTTCTATTTGTACTTTTTCCTGTGTGTCTGATTTCCACTGTTCATCTCAAGAATGACCTAATTAAACTATGGAATATTTTTACATTATTTTTTGGAGGTTACGTATTCTGTTTGTCTGTGGGTTAAACATTAATTTTCTGTATATATTTGTCTGTCCCAGTGGAAACTAAATTAAGGATGCTTTGCCCATCTCCGAGAACTATATTTTTATTCAACAGATAAAATTTTCGACAATCACATCCTTCGTAAAAAAGATAAGGAAGAATGGTCTACATTTCTGTATACAAAACAAACAACTGCAATAAGTTCAGGAAATAAGTGCAATACCTGCAAAGAGCTACAATCAACCTTCTTTAACCACCATCCTCTCGGACATAATTGTAGCTTGTCACCTCGTAATTCAGGGAGCAAGTTACCTTTTCATTCGTCATTTGTAACTTTTCCGGTCGAGATGAAGCTGAACATTCTATGGAGCTTTAATTAGAGTTCGTAGTGCCAATGGTAACTGTAGCATACCAAGGAGTAATATCATTATTTGTAGGTGAACAGCAAATGAAACAAAAACTGAGTCGTTTGAATAAACATAACATATAACATTTTGCCTTTGATTGTACCACAATATAAAATTAAATGTTCTAAGTAAGCCATGTGTTTATTTATCTCTAATATTCCAAATCGCATGGAAAGCAGATCTTTCCCTCTCTATATCTTCTGTAGTCAACAAATGTTATATAATTAAATTCGTAGCAGCTTTGCCATATATCTTTTGCTTAACATGCTAGGTTTACAGTTTTGTAGCAAGCCATCCGCCTTGCATGCCGTTCTCTAACAGTCACTCATGCGGAAAGCTGGCATTTCAAATGAGAGGGGTCACCAGTATCCCCGAGCACTAATGTCATTGCGTGGAGCCTACAGAGATCCTACATTAAATACAAATTAGACTACTTTACATAGTGGTAAATGAAATAAAATTTACTTAGATTACAAATAAAATCTGAAGGCACAAATCTGCCTCCATCAGAGAATAATATAAATTTAATATTTTTCAACAGTTTCCTGAAACTGAAAAGAGTAAAAGAGTAAAAGAAAAATACTAAGGAATTAATCTTGTAGAGTTTTAATTGTTCATGAATTAGAGATTTCAATACAATCAAAGTTGTTAACTTATTCCTTGCAAACTTAAACGTTAATATTTATCTTCAGAATCCTTAAGAAAACTTAGCTCGTTTTTATAATGGTTAATTTAATATCCTCTAGGCAGTTTTCTCTCAAAGCAACACAGAGACCGTCTTTATCACCCTCTTAATACACAAGTACATGGTGTACTTAATGTACTTAATGTACATGGTGAGTAATATGACAAGCGAAAATTTATCCCCTTTCACTCTAAGCCCGTGTCAATTATGAGATAAAATCAATCATTTCTAATATTTTAAAATTTAAATAAGTGTTCGACTTTTAACATAAATAGTACTTAATTTTATGTATAGTATATAAGAGGTTGTATTGTTTATCCGACCCGTCTGTCCCTTTGAATATTATAAACATGAATACGCAATCTGAATGATATTTGTAATGGTATTTGTAATGATATTTGTAAAGCTTTGAGACTGGTTCATTGAATCATTTAGTGTATTGTGCTGGCTTGCTTTCTTTACGGATTTGATCTCATTTGAATATTACAATTCAATACAAGAAACAGGAAAGGTTTTGAAAATTGATGAGAACTTTCATAACATGATCATTAGCTTAGGAAAACTTTTAAACGTGTTTAATTAGTGATATTAAATTATATATTGATGAAATATACATATTGTATTATACTGGTTGTGCGTTATTGAGAATAACAATGTCGAAAAGTATTATTGTAATATTCTATAAACTGTTTACCTACTATATAAAATGGACGAACTAAAACAAAATTATAATATAACGTACATTTTCAATCGTTATTTTCTCAAAAGTAAAATTCTAATTTTGGTGTATCGGAATATAGAATATAGGAATATAGAATAAATCGTGTCAAAACAGCATAGGGAGTATGATAAGCGTACACTTATTTACAAAAAAAAGCTTTAAAATTGTGAATAACAACTGAAAAAATTTGAGTCAAAGAAATTCAGTAAATACCGGAGGGTTTAAGGTGATTGGAGCAAGTGCTTACAACATATCCTCAAAATGAAGCCTGTAATCTACTTTGACCGCATTTTTAGTAGTTTTAACTTTTGTAAACTCTTAACCTTATGGATATTTTACGACTGATGAAGAGAATACATTACAATCCTAGAAAAGTGGTGATCTATTATTGTAAAACTTCAATGGTTACTCCAATAGAAAATCTCTCAACCCGGTCATATGATGAGACGGTGTTTGAGAATAACAAACAGTATTAGATGTAACGCATATTTTTCCTAGTTCCATGGCTACTTCACCATGATGATGACTTTCAAATCAGAACAAAACAGTATCCGTTGCAAACTAGGTCTAGATCTTTCAAATTTCACAAATTTCACCCATCAAGTGAAAAGACCTTTTACAGGTCGGTTTCTTATTCGGGATCCATAACTCCTTAAAAGAATCCTTTTTGGATCCGTTACTCCCAGACAACCAAAACGCATTTTTTATTGTTTGTTAATATAAACTTATTCTTTGAATTAAAAAAACTTAGAGCAATAAATTTACGCCGCACATCTTAAAACGTTTATGTCATTGATGAATAAAAGATGAGAACAAAAGAAAAAAAACTGTGCTTAGTTTGTTACTAACTAGGTTACAGCTTAGTAGAAATACTCAACGTTAACGACCTAGTTCCTAATCATGAACAATAGTACTACCAGCCAGATCCGGTGATATAGACAGGTGCATTAGCTCTCTGCAGTATCTGGCACTAATAAGCAAAATAAAAAATAAATATAAGAGAAATATATTTTTAAATGTTATATCAGAAATGTTTTAAATTTATACAATAATAGTTTTCGGGATATTTTGAAGCTACTTTATTTAAATGTAATAACTTTAAGAATTCTAATTTGTGTTTTTTATAAATCGTAATAATCCGCAAACAACTGGGTTTGGACTCCTTTTTTAACGCTTAGATGTTCCACTAGGGGTATATGTCTATCACCTCAGGTATATTCGTCTGCCCTGGAATATATCTAGGTGGATTCTTTTTATAAAACACGGGGGATATGGTTTGTCCTGAATACTTTTCATAGAAATCGGAATGAATAAATAGTATTAAGGTGAAAAAGATATTAAAGTTTTACTAACATAGTACAGACAGACAGATGGAAACTAAGCACCGGAGAGCCATGTTCATATGGTGAAATATATTTGTCATCACTTGAAGAATAACATAATATATCCTTGTTCAGAGAGTTACGGGACATCTTGAATAACTGATACAAATTACTTCAACGGTCAAATAATTACTGTAATAATGTTTTGCTCACAGAAAGTAATTATTTTGTCTGAATAGATTAATTGAGTTTATATTCCAACCTTGTAACTCTAGCCATTTTGATGTTATCTTTTAAATTTCCTATCATATTTTACAAACACACGATGACTTTAGGTATTAACTTTTGATATTAGTAATTCCGAAATTATATTAAATACAACTCATTGTCTAAACCGTACAAACCTGATCGTTATCGTTTGCAAACTTTCTATTAATATATATATATATATATATATATATGTGTGTGTGTGTGTGAGTATATATTGATGTGTGTATTGATGATATATATTGTGCTCTGTACGTATAATAAAATGTTATAACTATATGAATTGCAGTATGATAAGAAATAAAAGTTACGTTTTTAATCAGTTGAGTTTAAAAAAAACTAACATTTAACTGTAAATTGGTTAGCAGTTTGATCCGTTAAACTGATTGAGGGATAAAGAAGAGAAATTATGTGGTGAGTATTGGCAAGCCTGGTCTTTTGTCTTCTTGTCACTCAACACCCCATTGTTGGACTTATTCTCAAGAGGTCTTTGAAATAAACATTTCATACAACTAGATTTCATCCAAATTATACACTAAATGTACTATATCTATTTTGATGGAATATATAAAGTTTCCTAAAATTATAAGTTATTCTTAAATATGTTATTCGTCCTTGTACCATGTGTCAAAACTTTTTCGGCTTAAGTTCGTGTAGTGTGTGAAATTTTTATTATTATCACACCATCTAATATTTAATAAATGAAGAAAACATTTAAATATTAATTTTTAATACCTTAGAGAACAATGTTTATAAAATAATACACTCTTTATGCAAAACAAGGTAAAGTATACATATGATTATAAAAATACTTCAATAGCTATACCGTTATATTAATTAATAATAAATTAGATAAAGAATAACTGAATTACTACTTTTAATAGATTCGTCCAATTACTTAGTTTCCTAAATGTATAGCATGTATTTTGAAAGATTATTTAACGTTTCTCAAAGTATAATATATTCTTAGGAATATTATTCGTACCTGGATGAATAGTGAAATGTAACTATTCTGCCCTTTTAAAATATTCATTTAGAAAAATTAGGTAATATTTAAATATGAATATAAATGGAATTAAATGTCTATAACGTGAAAAGAAAAAAAACTAATGTAAATTGGAATAAGGATGGCTCAATATTATAACCTAGTTTTAAATTTATTAGCATGATTGGTTTAATTTTATACTTACATTACTAAGATGAATGTCGGGAAAATGTATTTCGGTTCTATATTTGTAAAAGTTAAATAAATTTATGCGTTCCAGTTGTTCCCATGAGAGAGAGAGACCCCTATTTTTTCCAAATGCGACTTAACCTAGATGATGTACTAAGTTTTACTGTAAGAGACATTGGACTACCCAGTTTCCGTTGTAAATAAGGAAGTCTATCAAGACTTCACGACGCTAAAGTATGTCAACATCATCCTCTCTGCTTAACGACTATTTTAAATATAGCTACAGGTTAATTTATGCTCTATTAGGCTCTAATTAAGTATAAGAGAGAGAGAGAGAGAGAGAGAGAGAGAGAGAGAAGAGAGAGAGAGAGAGAGAGAAATGAAATTTGCCATCCCCACGAGAAAAAAAAGGACAGTTTTCCGTATCATCCTTTTAGAATTCATATAAGTAATATCGTGTGAGGGATCATTTCCCGTTATATCATACTAAAATGCCGGATATAGGGAATTTTCAATTACCGGAAACCAAGCTCCTTGTCGGTGGCCAAAACGAGTTTAACTACTCAGTCTATTTGGGATTAGAATATTGATTTAAGTGGTATTTTAAAATTAATTTTAAGAGATATAGATACATATAGATATATGATTTTAAGTCATATCAGTAGACTGGTTGATTTTCATAAGCGACGTTTCGTGTTGCATAATACTACCTTGTTATAGGAACACCTATCTTGGCTGTAGCTTATAATTATTCTGTTACATGAAATAGTGGGTGTCGTATGTGCGATTACAAAGTGGTTACGTAAATAGTATAATTTTGGGATGCTAGGCCACAATTCTTATAAATATTTTTCTCACGGCGGTAAGATTTGAGTCATAAATAATACGTAATGAAGCAAACAAAATATATACTCAATACAAACTAATTATTCAACCCTCAATGATAGTTTTACTTTCAATTTATGATAAAACATATTTAAGTTCCTAGTGATACTGAGTCTATTTTTATCTTGTCCATTTTTGTTATTGTAATAAAAATATTACTCATATAATAAAATAAAAAGTATTTACACAGATACTTGCATATTAATAATTACTTAAGTACTCCGTTACTAAGTATTGTTACAAAAATGCAATAAGGATTAGATGTGACTGAATATTATAACAATAATTGCTATCAAGTGTAGTTTGGAACTAGAGATTACATTAATGTAAAGTTAAATACAACATAAAGGAACCCAATTACACTGATGACGAGTTGTCTAAGTTGAGAGGTACTTAAGAGAAAGTGTTTGACCTAATTACAAAATGAAGCAGGGTTATTTTGTCCAGGGGTTGGTAGCACTTGTCCTTTGATGACAGGCTCTCACAATACTCCTTCCCTCCCCCACACTCGTTGCCCTGGAAGAAACTTCTTTTTGTTTGAATGTGCAAAGGGGACACTATTTACACAACATAACTGATACAGTGATAAAACTTGTTGTATATATAAATATCTTATATGAATATAGTTAGGAAATAAATATATTATGATTTCATGAATTTACTGAATTATTTTTCAATTAAAACTCAATTGTTATACAGTTTGTCCTAGAGATATGATAGATATATAAAAAAATAAGTAACTTACAGTTGGTTGATTAATATTACAAATAATGCAATATTAAACATTGTTTTTAAAAGAGTGTATATAAATGCTGTGAATACCACTAAAATAACACATGATATTACATATTGTCAGTAACTAAAGATAAAGTTATATTATTTTCTTAATTATGTTAAATAATAATTTTTATGAATAAACAAAAACACAAATGTAATGAGTATGATAAATTTCAAACTTTCTACACTTTCAAATAACTAATAACTTATAATTTTACAAGAATTTCTTTCCGTTTATTCTCTTTCCTTGGGCGAAGGCTATCACTCAAGAGGCTGAAAAAATTCATATCTGTCTGCTCACCTATCTATCTGCTCTCTGCTGGCTGAGAGATATCGTATAATTTTCATTGATTTTTCCGCCTTACCTTGAAAGCAAAGAGAAAATATCACAATAATGGAATTAGCAAACGAACTCAATACACCCAAAAGAGATTAAATCCTACGAATTATTAACACATGTTAATTATCCCAATACATACTCCTTGTTATTATTACTTTGTATATAGACTTTAGTTGTTTATACAAACAAGTGACAAGATATGTGAACATACTTAACATTTTCCACGAATTCATTTCTACACAAATGCGATGTATATTGTCTTTGTATTTCCTTGCGGCATTTCAGTGTCAACTTAATTTTGTACGATTTTCTGACTGTGTATGTATCCGCAGTAGATCTCGATAAACTATTCATTTGGAATGTTGTATGCAACACCAGCGAAACCTGATAGGATAGGTGGTTTAGCGTACTTATCCTTTTGAAATGATATAAATTTTTATTTAAGCAAACCCGTAATGTTTAAAATAGAAACATTATAAATAATAATATTTTCATAAAATTGTACTATTTCCAAAAGTTTACAAAAACTATATGGATTTTGTAAAGAAAATATATGAATATATGTTTATAAAAAAATAATTTAAACAAATTAATGTGGCACCTTAAGCGTTTGCAATACGCAATTTCAATTTAAGTATGTTGACAACAATTTTCTGTAACTTTCAAGAACTTTTCAAATGGAGTTTTAAAACTAAAACATTCTGGTTTCATACATAAATCCCATAAACTTGGTTGTTTCCCAGGATAATATTCTGGCCGATATATAAATTTCGTCAAACGGATTATTTTTTATTGTTAAAATTTTATACAATTATTTTTTTAAATAATAAACTACTCTCGTTTTTGGTACTTCAATTACATATTATTAATATATTTCTGAACAAGAATTTCTTTTAATTATTTTGTAAATATATCATACCACTAGCAAAATAAACATGGGAAGACTATTGAATTATCCAGTGGTATTGATGATTGAGCAATAGGATCGTGGAACGATCCCCTTTGTTGCAATTATCTACACTTTACGGTAGAGTAAGTAAAAGCAAACAACCCTCACAGTAGAATAAACTTTGCTAATTATTGATGATCTCAAGAATCATCGGATATATCTCACTGTTCGATAACTGCTGAACCCGATGGTTTTATAGCTTTGTTGGAGTCTGCAGATTTTGAGCCAGATGCATCGAACAGTAGTTTCGCAGGTATAAGTAATTTAAACTCTGATATCACTGACCACAAAAACTCTTGGAGTGTTTTAGCATGTGGCTGTACCATTCTTAGTTCAGCTTTCATTCGTGGATGGATGAGGGTTATGGAATCTAATTTAACCATTACAATGGAATCCAAGATTATATTAACTTATTAGTTTATGCAAGTAATTTACATTGCATTCTAAAAATATATTCTTTGTTGGTCTGTTTCTTACATACAGGTCATATTAATCCATAATTTCTTTAATAAAACATAGATGCTTGAGACTAAATACCGAAGATTCGTAGTCTATAAGTAACTATCCTATATTCAATGTATAAATTGTGAAAATTTATAGCCATTACCCAATAAAAGCAAGTTTTATTTTGTTAGGAGAAGTCATATGAAGACGGAGTGGATATCTTTCCTCCATTCCCTTCGGGATTGCTACGTGGTATGCGACATCCAGGAAATATTATTAGTTAAATAATGGATTACAAATAGTATGCTTTGTAAAAGACTTGCTTGCGTTAAGTAAAAACTGGTACAATAAGTAGCAACTTTCACTCTCAGTAGCTTTAGTTCATAGTTCAGTCACATGATTCAGAATATTAAAATTTAAACTAAAAATAGTAGAGAACAAAAATATTTTGTCATGAATATATTTCAGAAGGAAATATACAACTTTCCACATTTATATGCTAACATTGAGTACACTTTGAACATATGACATATACTATCACTTGGATATAAGAATGATTTAAAGTGAACCATAAACTTAATAAATCTTATATAACTGCTTGGCCGAAAAATTATATATTTCAAACGTACTGCAGTATAATTTTAAACCAATTTCGTAATATTCTTCCATATTATAAACAGAATCTACAGATAAACACGTTTGGTAATCTTAATAATCACAGTAACATGGGAATATAGTATAAGAAGTGTTTACAGACACATAAATATACTGGTGAAATGAAAATAATACACGAAATGCAAAGTTCAACTTTCAATTTCTTTTATTTAGACTAATTTTACAAGCGCTACTTGAGGTAAAGTTAATAAAAAGTGACAGCCAGGAGTAAGTTATTACACTTCGTTCAGACTTTGCTACTGATTGGGAGTCTTTTTATGTATTTGATGTTTGACGTCCCTTTAAACTTTTTTATTTATAATTCTTCTGAGACTCTATATAAGATGTATGTAAAATAAGAACGGCGCATATTGAATGTCCTGAAGTTTTCATGATTAAGTTATGAAAATTAGTGTTTGTGTAAGGATAAACTTTGAATAAAGCAAAGCTTTGATGTAAGGAAGGAACTTGTGAGCAAGTAAAACTACCTTGTTCACTTCCTAATAGTGGAAAGTTAGGAAATATACAAATAAGGAAGTTTCAAAAGTAATCAGGGATAATAAATATGCAAGTTGCACAACAGCGAAGATATTATGCGGCTCCTAACACTTGCGGCTTGCCAAGTTAATTAATTCCCTGTAAAGACAAGATAGAGTTTGAATAATCCACTGAAGGGTCTCCCACCTCAACTCCTTTATCTACCTTTCGTCAACGTTGCATACTTGTCTCTAACCTTTAAGCGTACTACAAAGTGAAGTTTAACATCACTAAAGTAAAGGGAATGGAGTTAGTCACTCTTTTAGTGCAAAAAGGTATATTTATTTAAAAAAGTTAATTAATAAATAAAATTAACAATATTATTAGTAATCTTACCTCATTCATAATATTAGTAAACTATGTTTTAATAGAAGTTTATAGCTATACAAACTTATGGATATTATTAAAAAAGAAAGTTAAAAATAATTTTAGTTTAAGTTTGGATAGTTAAAAATAATTTTAGTTTAAGTATGGATATAGTTTAATAATAAAAAGGGTTACATTTTTGTGATAAACTAACCTTAACAATCTTTTGCATTACACTGCTTTTTATGTACGAATATAAAAAAATATATATTTTTTTTTTATATATAACACACTTATCTTCTTTGCACATATGTTCACTTTGTAATTTTAAAATATTATATACATAAAAATAATATAAACCAACGTAAACATAAAATTAAAAAAATTGTCTATAAATATTTCAACCGCCATCTCAGATGGTAGCCACGAGAGCATATCAAATGAATCTCGTTGTAAAATATTGACGGCTAAAAACTCGAGAAAAGAATAAAAGCTGGTCATTTTCTAACTAGCTAACGTCCTCACTGGTTTACTTCTCAAGACATACTGAAGTGAATCACCTGAACGTTTACCACTTGGGCCAGCCGTGACGAAGGAACTCGGTCGGCCGTGATGATTACAATTTGTTAACACACTATTGTTGTACAAGCAGACCTAATTATAACTACTTAGTTTTTAGAAATATCTAAATATATCTTCAAAATTTTATTTTCTTACAGACAGTAGGAAATTATTATAGATCAATATTTTAAGAAGTATAAATTTCTACTTTATAGTGGTTACTCCTTTTGTTGTCTTTAATCTTACTGTTTATGAATGCAGCAAATAAAATACTGAAAATGGTAATGAAAACTTTTGTTATACTGTTTAGTGTACTTTATTTGAAAGAGGTAAAAATAGTAAACAAATCCATTCCAATGGATACAGTAATGTTGAAATATTTTAAGGTAATATATTTAAACTTGCGATGCAGTTTTAGTTCTCAGTTTATAATTATAGTTGAAAAATTTGCTTTTCCTACTGTAAATACAAAATAATATAGGTAATATTTAATCCGATAAATACAAATTAATCCCTTGACGGTTCTAACCACGAGAACGAATAGAGAATTTATTTATTCCAAGGAAGATTGAAATGGAGATAAAAATAGAAAATGTTTCCCTAAATATAAAATATTCGAAAAAATATCTAAAATGTTATGTAAATTGACTGACGCTAAACAGTTGTAGACACCTTCAGCTTAAGTTCACCAAAGAGGCTGGATTTTCCGTTTACATAACATAGCTTGAAGCTTTTTGGCGAATTAGACTTTATAATGACATAACATACAGTCAATAACATTTTTTTCATTTTTAATTTCTTAACTTTACATTATTTACATATCATAGAAATCCAAAATATGAAATACAAATAGTTTTACTAAGTAGACTAAAGTCTACTTTGTAAAATGATAACTATCTTATTTTTTTGTAGATATACCTATAATTGTTTTAAGTAAGTCAATAATAAATAGTATACATTTATCTTAAAAAATCCATAGCTATATATAAGACCATTCGATTTTGAGAATTGCATCTAAGGGCGTGGTTAACTGCGAGATATATTAAAAAGTATATTGTTTACTATGTTAGAACAGATTTCTTAATATAATAACACTTTAAGATCTGTTTAATAATTATAACAATTCTAAGTTACACTAATTATTTTTAACGCCCTCACAATGATCGTTTCCTCAAGGGGGTACCACTAGATAAAGCGGTTGTATAAAAATCACATATATGAATTTTAACACGTCAATAAAAATCTACATGTTTAAAATAAATTTATGCTGTAGGTCGTACATTGACTATACAGGTATCAGCTAAGGAAGGGGAAGGAAGTGGTGGCTGGGATTTGTGGTCAGATCATTAGGCTCTGACCATTCACAGTGTAACCACAATGCGGGTGCGTCAGTCACGTGGGGTTTGTGATAACAACTGAATAGTCACACGGACGTTGTTATGGTAATTATTGCTATTTAGTTTTAAATATTTTATTATTAGGTTAAAATATGTACACTTGATGTTGTTTTCGGTATAATACCGATTAGACACGGTTTATTATATTATTTATAGAGTTTATAGATAAGGTATCGAATTCAGAGTCATAAAATTATCTTTTAACACAATATTTCCAGGAACATAGTTGGAATAGTAGTCCTAGTTTCTTTTAGCGTTCTAAGTTAAAATGAACGCTGTATTAAAAATGCAAAAAATTAAATTCAACAAAATAATGTCCTTTTTTAGCCAACGACATTGTTTAAGAATTTTACATTCATATAAAAATTAATTATAATAAGGATATTTTGTAATATAATAACGTTAAATTTAATTCTATACTAAAAACTCAACACTGAAATTGAATCAACGCTTTTCTACCCATAACTACGTCTCGCCTTATTCTAAGTATAACAAGACATATTATTATTTAAGATATGTATATATGAATTACTGGTAATCGCTGTAATCCATTATATTCAATATGGCATGAGAAAGGTTGTTAGAGATACAAGCTCAAACATTGTAAAACTCATAAAATAGCCCCTTAAAATCAATGCACTTGGCTTTCGACGCTTTAAAAAGAAGAAACCACTTAACGTTTGTGCTTAAAAAGGACCATTTTAATTCCACCTGACGTAGTCATGGTGATCCTTCAGAAAACTTGTTGCAAGTAGTGGATTAGAGTTAATAGCCCAGAAGCGGAGAACCTGTGGCCCTTTTTGTATAGTAGGCTTATAAGCAAACAAATTGGGTTTGGTTTTCCTATCAAACAGTAGAGAAATTTCCTTGGGCCTGATTTGGTAAAAGTTTAAAAAAGGAGTGGATAGAATCTTTTGATATATATATATATATATATATATATATATATATATATAATATATATATATATATATATATATATATATACAGGGTGTCCAAAAAGTCTCGGGTCGGTTAAAAATTTTTCAAAGTATTTAAAATAGAGCTACAAAACCTTACACAACGTTACTGGACATAAATATATATTTTATCACATATTCAGTGATCCGCTACTTCCTCAGGGAGGCGACCCGCTAGGAGTCAGAAGAAAATCCTAAATGTAAGCATAGGATGATATGCATATCAAATAAAAGGTCTTTATTAGTAGAGTACAGAGCCGCAAACCCGTCCTCAAACGGATAACCGAGTCAAAAATGACAGCCGTTCAACGTTGGCTAGACTTTGGGTTCAAAAAGTCCCAGGTCGGTTAAATATTTTTCAAAATAAATATTCGGTTTATTTTTTCGGTTGAATATTTTTTTGTTTGTGTGATCAAGAACTAAACGAAGACGATTTTGACAGGCGTCTTGAGTTTTGTGAAATTATGATGACCAAGTTAGATAGAAATCAAATCCTTCTAAATTTCATTGTATTTACAGACGAGACTACATTCATGTTAAATGGCAATGTAAACAAACATAACTGCCGTTACTGGACTGATAGTAATAAGCACTGGATGATAGAAGGTCACACGCAACACCTACAAAAGTTGAATGTCTGGGCCGGCATATTACGTGGAAGAATTGTGGGGCCGTTTTTTATCAACGGAACTTTAGACGGAGTTTCCTAACTTTACATGCTCAGAAACCGTATAATACCAGCTCTTCGAAATATTGTTGGTGAAAACTTGGCTCAAATCTGGTTTCAACAAGACGGAGCACCCACGCACTACAGGAATATTGTAAGGGATTACTTAAATGTTATGTTCCCTCAAAGATGGATCGGAAGGAGAGGTGCCATCGAATGGTACCTTGAATGGTACATTGAACGGCCCGCTTGTTTCCCCGACTTAACTCCTTTGGATTTGTTTTTCTGGGGTTATCTTGTTTTTTTTTAGGGTGTATAAAATAAAACCACGGGATTTGGAAGAATTGTGGCTGTTTGGAACGTGAGGAAACAGGACTACAACACGCTGTGGAGGCCTTTTATCACCGATTAGCTCACTGTCAAACAACAGAAGGCGGATACTTCGAGCATCTGTTGTGGAAAGGCTCTCTGTAAGTGGTAATCTTCTAATGACTAAATCATTGCAAATAATGAAACTTGTTATTCTACAACAAGAATTAATTGTAAACGGTTTTGGGTTAGTAAAGTTAAAAAGCTCATCAGTGTGTGTTTTACATTAACCTAAGTGTACTCTACTAATAAAGACGTTTTATTTGATATGCATATTAAACTATGCTTACATTTAAGATTTTCTTCTGACTCCTAGCGGGCCGCCCCCCTGAGGAAGTAACGGATCACTGAATATAAATATGTGATAAAATAGATTTTTATGTCCAGTAACTTTGTGTAAGGTTTTGTAGCTCTATTTTAAATATTTAGAAAAGTATTTAACCGACCCGGGACTTTTTGGACACCCTATATATATATATATATATATATATATATATATATATATATATATATATATATATATATATATATATATATATACTAGCAGACCCGACAGACGTTGTCCTGTACACACGTCTTTAATTCGAAAATTTTAAACTTTGATTAATCTGTAACAACCTGGGCTGTTTTGATAAAAATGTCTATTCAAAAGTTATTACAATATCTAACTTCATTACATGTACATTTAATCACACTTCGACCAACCATTAGTGTGTGAGTATAACATGAGTGATGTGAAATGTAGAGGATGTTTTAAATAAAAACTTAAACTTACTTAATCTGAAGGTAAAAAAATTGAAACAAACTATTTTATAACAGGTATATTTTTTCAATTTTAAACTTAATTTATCGTAATGCCATTGAATGTACAATTTTTTTTTCTTAATCCTTCAGGAGTATACACAAACAACTTAGATGGTTTTCCGATAGGGCTGAAGTATAATAAGTGGCCTCCATCACAATCGAATTATTGATATTTCTGAATGGCCTATCTAAACTACTATCCGAATTAGATTATAGTTGTGTAAAAGCTGAAGTATAATAAGCGGCCACCATCACAATTTAATTATTGATATTTCTGATTAGTCTATCTAAACTACCGAATTCCATTATAGTTATTTAAAATTACAGTATAGTATCGGAACTGCCCAACAGAATTTAGATTAACTAAAATACTAAATAAGTATTCCCTGAAGTGCTGAAGTATAATAAGTGGCCACCATCGCAATAAAATTATTGATATTTCTAATTAGCTTATTTAAACTACCGAATTTCATTATCTTTATATTTATATTTCTTGTGTGCGTGTGTATGGAGCTGAACTCCTAAACGGGCGGACCTTCTTGGAATGTTTTATATTGGATCCAGCAGAATGCGCTACGATCACAGTTTCAAATATTTTCTATTTTAATTCCAGGTTGTCCCGACAGTTTGTGCTCCTATCAAATGTGTGTGTAGTTTTGTAACATCGTGTAATTATTGTGTGAGTGCTAAATGTAATAATATTACATTAATAGAGATTGGAGATGTTTGAAGTACATAAAAAAACTATAGTTACTTATTGAAGTTATTGAACTCATTTTGCAAATTTTTTGAAGTGAGTATATGGGTCGCATAACCTCAAATAACCTAAGTAGCATACAAATCAAGCTTTAAACTAATTGGAGGATATGCGACCAATATACTCACTTCAATAAATTTGCAACATGAGTACAATAACTTCAATAAATAACTATAGTTTTTTATGCACTTCAAACATATTCAATCTCTATTAATGTATTATTACAATTAGCACTTAGCATAATAATTACACGATGTTACAAAACAACACACAAATTTGATAGCAGCACAAACTGTCGGGAAAACGTGGAAATTAAAATAGAAAACATAGCTGTGTTGTAATATTATAATGTTTACATAGAACAATTGGTGAAACTTCATCTTTGCAATATGCATTACACTACTGATCAAGCACTTTACAATAAGAATTGTCTAAATTTTAAATGTAAACTGATGTTTCTGCCTCTTTGATGAACTTCAGCTGAAAGTATTAACAGCTGTTAAGTAACAGTTCACTTTGTATTACGTGTCGTAGCGCAGTCTGGCGGATCCAATGTAAAACACTCCAACATCAACAACATTTATTATTAAAAAATTAATTAAATAAACTATTTAAATTGGACCGAATTGTAAATCTAAACCATTCTCGGATCCACCTGAAGACACACAAAAAGTTTCACTAAAATCGGTCCACCCGTTTAGGAGGAGTTCAGCCCCATACACACGCACACAAGAAATATATATATATATATATATAAAGATATATATTTATTTATTTATACAGGGTGTCCAAAAAGTATATATATACTTTATATATATATATATATATATATATATATATATATATATACATACATATTCCTCTTCGTCAGTGGATTAAGTCCTTCGTAGAAGTTTTCCATATTGCCCTTCCCGGATCTTTTTGTACCATTGCCCTTCTTCTCAGCTCCTTTCTAAATAGTCGAGAAAATGTTCTATGGTTCTATCTTGTATCTTAATACATTACGTACAATAAGCACATACCCCGAGATCTCTTCTTGAACACACCATGATATCGAATGGAAAATCGTGTGATATTTTATTATGTAACGTATTACACTTTATGCTTAACAACCCCAATACATAAAATATATATATAGACTTTTAGATTTGATTTTTGTATTAATTTTTTCATTGCCTCCAGTACGTTGTGGATAATTTACTGTTCCTCTTTATTTGATTATGTCTTACGCAATCTAGCAAAATTCTGCTGAAAACTGCCTACTTTGGCATAGTACATCCACATTTGACCTACGGTTTCAGACTATGGGGCAGCTGTTCTAAATACAAATTTGACAGAGTATTTAGAACACAAAAGAAAGCTGTTCGAATAATTTCGAAATTAAAACCCAGATAGTCGTGTAAAATTTCAGGGAGCTTGGATTTCTAACCTTACCCAGCAGCCTCTATATTCTCGACGTTACCCTGTACTGCCGATTCAAATGTGAACTGGTTCAGGGCAGGGACATCCATTAGTACGAGACCAGAGGCAGGAACAATTTCAGAACTGAACAGCATAGAACGGCTATGTTCGAACACTTGCCATCTCAAATGGGTGTCAAGTTAATCAATAAGCTCCCTGGAGATCTCAAACGAATTAATTAACCCAAACAATTTAAATCTCGATTAAGACACTTTTTGTTGTCAAAGGCATTTTACTCCGTTGATGAGTTTACGATGGGCCGCTGGGATGAAAATTAGCATTTTATTATTATTATTCTATTTATCCTTTTCTGATACACAAAACATGCAAAATTCAATATACAGGGTGTATATTATGTCTGGAAACACCCAAATATATCCTTTAATAATTTAAATATAAATTTGAAACCTCTTACAATCGTGATAGAGATTGGGCATCTACTTTTTGGAACAATGTTTTTGTTATGTCACACCAACGGGGGACGTCCTGCCGAGGGTATCGTGAATATTCTTAATGGAAGCCTATACCTTGTGATACATAATTTTAAAGGTAATAGCTTACTGAATTGAATGCCACAAACCGCATCTCAAGGGAATTATTCTATCAGAAAATAGAGCATTTTTAGTATTGAAAATTTACTGATGTTCAACAATGTAATTTTAACATGGTTCTTGCCACAAAATGTGTTACACTAATTTTTTAGCATTTTTTTTTTTTTAAATGTTCAATTAAATAAAACAAAAATTTCATTTTAAGCTGGTTCTATTAGCACAAATTTGCCAGTTTTTATTACAGTACAATTATGGAAATACTTATGTTATTGATTTCTTATTACAAATAAAAAAATAATGTATGCTGTTAGAAAAGTCTTACAACAAACGTTTTACCTGCATTTGGTGTCAAAGCAATTGTTCGAACTGTGTTCCTTCTACGGTTTGACAATGAGCCAATCTTGTGTAAAATGATTCGACAGAGTTGCCTAACATTTCTTCAGTTATCAAAGCAATCTCCTCTATAATCCTGTTTCTTAGGTCTTCCAAATTATGAGGCTTTCTTCTATAAACATTGGATTTTAAATGACCCATAGGACATAATCGATTGGTGACAAATCCGGAGATCTTGGAGGCCATTCGATTTCTCCTCTTCGGCCAATCCATTTATGAGAAACCTTAAATCCAAATACTCTCTTACCTGTCTCCCATAATGGGGTGGAGCACCATCCTGCTGAAACCATACATTATCAAAGTATTCTCCTGATGCAATTTGAATAGCTGGGAATTATTTTCATTTTGGAGCATATTGTAGTAAAGTTCGGCATTTAAATTTCCATTGATGAAAAAGGGTCCAACAATTTTGTTACCTAAAAATTCCACACCATACGTTTCAGTTTTTGTGGTTGCTGTGAATGGGACTCAGTAATCCAATGTGGGTTTTCACTAGCCCAGTAACGGCAATTGTGCCTGTTAACATTGCCATTTAGGAAAAAAGTTGCCTCATCAGAAAATAGTATGTTGGTCAGAAAATCTCTATTGTCATCACATTTGCGCATCACAAGTTCACAAAACTCAACTCTTCTGTCGTAATCATCCTCACTTAACTGTTGGACTAAATGAACTTTAAAAGGTTTGTATTTATTAATTTTCAAAATCTTACTCACAGACATAGGGTGCATATCATGTTGCTGTGCAGCTTTTCTGAGCGATGTATGTGGGTCTTCAATAAATGTTTGCAAAACATCTAGTGCATGTTCTTCATCTGTTGCAGATTGTAATCCTACCCGAACTTTGGCCGATTACGTACACTCCCTGTCATTTCAAAACGCTCAATAGTTTTTGATATTGTTGAAACACTTATGGGATTCCTTTCTGGGAAAGTGTCATTAAACAAATTACAAACTTCCCGATAAGATCTTTGACGATCGCCATATCTTCGCATCATCAACAGAGTAATTCGTTCTCTTTCAGACAATTCCATTAAAATGCCAAATAAAAACTGAACTACTGTAATTAGATAACTTGTTGACAGCAATGCTTCAGAGACACTGATTAACTCGACAGGAATGATATGACCTTTGTCCATTTGTAATTCCCAAGGCTTAGACCTGTCTAGTGAAAGCTCCATGCTCAACAAACTGAAACCTGTAGACCAGATGATTAATAACACAATAATGTTTTCTCATAGGCTAGTGACCTTTGTCTCTTTAAACCTTCCTGCTGACTGGAAAACACCAAGTACAGATTCATAAGTAATCAGAGAAAGTGACTCATAAGTTTTATTCATTGTATAAAAACTGGTAAATTTGTACTAATGAAACCAGCTTAAAAATAAATTGTTTATTTTATTTTAATTGAACATTTAAAAAATGCTAAAAAATTAGTGTAACACATTTTGTGGCAAGAACCATGTTAAAATTACATTGTTGAACATCAGTAAATTTTCAATACTAAAAATGCTCTATTTTCTGATAGAATAATTCCTTTGAGATGCGGTTTGTGGCATTCAATTCAGTAAGCTATTACCTTTAAAATTATGTATCACAAGGTATAGGCTTCCATTAAGAATATTCACGATACCCTCGGCAGGACGTCCCCCGTTGGTGTGACATAACAAAACATTGTTCCAAAAGGTAGATGCCCAATCTCTATCACGATTGTAAGAGGTTTCAAATTTATATTTAAATTATTAAAGGATATATTTGGGTGTTTCCAGACATAATATACACCCTGTATTGATAGGTTCACACATGAGTATGTGGAATTAACTGTGCCTATGATAAGATAGGTTTTAGTTTATAGATTTTTAAATCAATATGTTGAAATGACGCTTGCATTGCAATTTTGTTAATCGTTTTACTGCAATGAAGAATTATTATTATTATTATTATTTGTTTTACTTATACAATAAATATTCAGAGATTATCTGCAGATATTTCGTACATTAATTAATGGTATAAAGTAAAAAGATATAAGGCTACATCGTTTTCTACTGGGATTAGTTTCTATTGTATTTCCTGTCTAACTTTGAAGTTAGGCAGAGAGTCATAAAATCTATAACTAAGTGTGCTCACCGTTTGAGCAGTCATAATAATGATTTTATGTCATAAAATATAAAATTAATTTTTGAAAGAAAATGAGGCCCACACGCTTGCTGTGTACAGTTTATTGTCGCCTTCAGACATTCGTGTTAAAGCACGTAACACATTTATGTGCGTTACATGTATCCTGGAGTTAACCTGGGAAGTCTGTTTGTTATAGTTTCGTGACTATCAATGAACATTCTCTACTCCCACATTGTTATCTGAACTTATTTATGTGTTACAAGATATTATATCCCTCGTGCGCATATTAAAGGTTCTTTGGACACGTTACTATATGTTCACAATGGAAGTCTTGATCCGGATTTTCAAAAACAAAGCTTTCAATTCTTTTCAATTCAATTTAAATAAATGATTAATATTAACAATAGGTATAGATAGCGTTGGTGCTATGTTTATTATTTAAAATACGAACTCTTGCTATAATTTAAAATACTTACCGTCATTCTAAACAATGAATTTCTTAGTGAGGTGTAGACACTTCCTTTTTGAATGACAAATTTTACATTGTAAACAAGTTAAGCACACAAATTGTAACCCGGCCTATTTTAGCAATATATAAACTCAGGTACCCTTGGAGACATATGTTTTAAAATAACTTTTATACTTACAATAGACAACATCTATTACGATGATTGTAGGAATACTATAAAATAATAAAAACAACTAATTATCATAATACTAAAATATACAAGTTCTTCTTTGGAAAGTAAACTAAAAATAGAGACAATTTATAGTTTTGATTTTCCAAAAAAAAGACTATTTGACCAATTTTAACTTTCACGCAAATAAAATATTTTGTTTGGTCAGCTATGTAGCATATATTTATTTTACCAAGTTATTGAAACTAATATACAGTTATTTTCATTGTAATTTATAATGGTGCAACGATTTTTGAAATACTGCAAAACTGGTTACTCAAAAATTGCGGTTAAAAAGCAATAAATATAAATGTTTTGCTTTGAAAAGTACACTAAAAGTAAAGAAACGTAATCTTGTTTTGATTTTCCAAAAACGAAGAAATATATATTATTTTATAAAAAAACATTTAAATAACCTATTTTCACATGCTCTTAAATTTTATATATTTTCATTAAACATCGGATGGAAACGCAAAATAAGACAGGCAATAAACTAATTTGCAACTAACCTAGCAAACAAAAAGTTTTACTTGGTAAATTACATGTGATGCATTATTTTTACCAATCAATTTAAATTATTATAGTTATTATCAGTCCCAACCTCTAGTAACACTGGAGAAAACCAATCCGTTCCAAAATTATTCACAAAATTTGCATGATTCGATCCCACATATTGGAGCGAGGAGTTTGCCGATGAAGCCGCAACCTGCGTAACGAAGTCATGGACCGCGGGATCCAGATTGAATTGCCGGGAATTCCGTTGCTCATTGGCACACAATTGGCACTCAGCATCCTCTCAGTAACAGATTAGCTACTAAATTATCAAAAAATATCGTATAATGAGTGTTGGTTGAAATAAGTAAAAACCAAACTGGTGAATAAGAAGCATGCTAAATTAAAACACGTTAAATATAAAACATAACTGGGGTGTCATATCGTAATTTTCAACGTGATCTCGGTATTTCCATTTCTGTCAATAAATAAATTGAATAAACTTAATAGGTATTACCTAATTAATTAGTAATATTGTTTTATTAATGCATTTTATGTACTGAGGGCGAATTTTTAAAGATCACATTTAAAATCTGCTGACATATTTGAATTTACAGAGAAATAATGTATGAATTTAAAAGATCTAAAGTACACATAATAT
The DNA here is from genome assembly GCF_021130785.1 of Homalodisca vitripennis. Lineage (NCBI taxonomy): Eukaryota > Metazoa > Arthropoda > Insecta > Hemiptera > Cicadellidae > Homalodisca > Homalodisca vitripennis. Next base: position 40,393 of record NW_025787342.1, read on the forward strand.
TTTTTCACAGTTAAAAATCGCTAATTATGAAGAACTTTTACTAGGATTAAGTCTTATTGTATAAATAAAAGTAACCAAACAAAGTCAATGTTAATAAAAGTCGGATAACAGTTAAGTAACGTGCTGGAGAAAGAAAATATGATATTGGTTCGACAGAAAGAGAGAGATTCAATATATCCTTGCGGATGATTCCTTTCACTCAATATTGGGAGTGAAATTGTGGTCTTTTGGGTGTTGGGGGTGGAAAAGTTCCTTTCATCCTTTCGATCCGTGGTCATAACCGAATGGTTTCTTTAATAATTTTATCATTAAAGGAAAAGTTTTCGTTTTTCAATCAGAAGCTGTCGATATATGAGAGCGAGAATACGATCATATAAATAACTTCACTTTTACTGCAAGAATAATAATAATAAGAAGAAACTTTATACTAAATATAAAAAATACTTGTGTTATATTTGACCTTACCACACACTCTTACACTAATAAGTTCATAATCAGATTTCCAACTTATACTTTGTTTTCACTATATCCCCAAGATATTTGTTTTTATATGCTGAAGGTCAGTATTATCCCAGCTAATGGCAAAAAAATCAGCTGTTCATTCCGTTGTTATTAAGTGCAACTGCTGCTGTATAAAATGAAATACCATGCATAAAGCTGCCGGTTTTTTTTTTTTTTTTTAACAAATTATTGAGTTTTGAAATAGGGTATGCAATAGTAACTGACATTTTCTTGTATAGAATAACTGTTATGATGACTAAAGACAGTTATCACACCATACTTATGTATTATGTACAGTATAATTACCAGTAGGACAATAGGCGTTAATTATCATATAGATTTATTAAATCACGTAATGTATAAATAGAGGCTCAGTCACGTTGGAAAATTCCTCTGCTTCGCTGTTGTCTTTTTAAGCGCTCATCTGACGATTCCCACTTTCAATCGATTTGCACTAAGGATATTAAAATTTTTTCACTATTTGTGAGAATAACGTGTTATCAGTTACTTTTTTCGCATCTTTATTCAACCCTGAGAATCTTAATGAAGTCATCAACCACAACTTTCTGCACTGGAAGAATTGTGTTTTGAGCATATATAAGCATATATATATATATATATATATATATATATATATATATATATATATTTATTTATTTCTCTGAAACTATCACCTATATAGTTAGTTTATCAATCAAGAACTTAAGAAGGGAAATTTCTGAATATATTTGTCCTATGATCTTGGACACGAACGTTCTTATATTATAGTCTCTTGATGGTCAACTTCTTAGGAGGTAGACGTATTCTGATAAAAATAGGTAATTTGTTAAAGTTATATAATTTGTTTAACTTTAGCTAAAGATCTGCAAAACGGATTTGGTAAAACATTTATGCTTAAAAAAGAGCGGTCATTTTAAAATTGAAATGACTATTCCGGTTCAATGGAAATGAAAAGATTTCGGTTTTCAATAATCTTTCGTTTCAATAGTTTCGGGTGTTTTTAAGTCGACAGAAAGACTTTATAAGTACAAACGGCTCTATAAGTACAGCCTTAATCCCAAAATAAATCTTAATATATGAACGTAATTTTAGTGTTATTGTTAAGCGTTGCTTAAGGAATCTTATTAATTCATTTATTATGTCCGTTCAATAAACTGTTAATAAAAATTATCCAAAGTGGTGGAAATTTGCACTGGTACGACGTTTCTAAATGAATTTAACATAATGCAGAAAAAACTACCCTGTGAAAAATCTAAGTATATGAGGAAACTACTTATCAGTTATAAAAAATGTTATATTTAAAATGATTATTGAACACATAAGGCACACACAAACCAATTTTTTATTCAAACGAAAACTTCTAGTTATATAGGGTTAATTCAAAATTTGAAAATAGGTATATAGAATAAGAATGTAATAACCGATATTGAATTTGTTTCTATATAATTCTTTCACTCATAAAAAATTATTAAAAACATTTTTAAAATTATAATTTAGGGAAGAAATCCCATTAGTAACGTGATTTCTATAGTTATTGACATGCATATAATCAACATATGTAACCGATATCCTATCCTAACATATAAATATTTTTGCCGATAACTATTTTGCAACATTTGCACAAATAAAAATTATACTTATACGCAAGTAATTATGCGGTTGAAAAAATCAATGTGAGTGAATACTTAAAAGTCAAAAATTTAGCTTAAATCCCAAAGAGAAAAATGTCCTAAGAGAATAAAATCACAATATTTCTTTTCTTGTGATTTATGGACGACTGAAAACAAAATCTTTCATGTGACTTTTCTTATATATGGCTAGTTTTCCACGGATTTTAACCAATTTGCAAAGGAGGAAAGGAATATATTTTAACCAAACCTAACCGTAAATTTCATTCATAAACAGCATTGGTTTGAAAATCTAAAAATCCAGCAGAGTGCTGAATTAATGTTTAAGGTTACGATGAGACTATTTTTAGAACTAATAGTTACTGAAAGATATATAAACATGTTATATTTGTTAATTGATATGTAAAATATTTTTAATAGAAGCTATGATAATTTTTTGCTATATGTTATGTTAATTTAATATAAAAATTACTTGTTATCTATTCAAGAAACACTATTGATATGGTCTCAATATTTATGACTACAACATACCTTATTATACAAATATATTGAGAGTAAAAATGCTTTAAGTTCGTTTTGCAAATAACGTATTCATAGATTTTGAACCTAAACTTGTATTTATGGTTCCATTTACGAGTAGATTTGTACATAATCTCACCGAAAATTACTCTCAGAGTAATAAACCCTCCTCAATTATAAAGTTCAACTAAGTTTTCAGGCCTTTTTGTTGCGCGATTACGTTCCAACATGTTGCCATTTAAAATTTTGGTATAAAATCAAATGTATTCTTTATATATTCCGTCCGTCCGTTATATGGCCTCCTTCAATTTTCAAATGTGCCAAATTATTATTTCAGATTTCAGAACATTTACCTGCTTCTTACGGATAAACGGTAAGGATCAAATATGTTTCATGTAACATTACGTTAAATACTTACAAATATACTGTCACTAAAAACGTTTTCGTCTGGTATGTTACCACTTGATTTCAACCTCCACGAATTGTTTCAAAGGCGACATGTCACAAATACATTACATTAATTATCCATTACTTAAACATTTTCAAAGAAATTGTTAACATTAAATTAAGCGTACTAAATATTCAAAAGCATTCTTGACAGTGTAGGCATCATATCCGTAGAGGCGCTGAGGTGTTCGGAGTAATTAGTAACTTCAAAATATCTTATTACATTTTCCTTATTATTAATTTCATTTCGCTTTGACTTGTTAAATCTTAAATCCCACAATATAAGGATCTAATATCATTGAACATGGCATTAAAGTTCGAATTCTTGAAGTAACAAAACCTTCACTGCTTTATATTTTATAAAACTGTGTAATATTAGGTAATTATGTTACCAAAGATATTCTTATTCATTTAAGGGGACTAATACCAAAAAAATTAATAAAATAATAATTTTTTTTTATTTTTCCTTATTTTTGTTTGGAATGTACTGATTTCATTGCAGTAATTAGTTTTTTCCTATGATTACTATAAGTTGGTAAAAAAATATATTATTGAAACCCTTGCATGTCATTTTTCGACACTAACTGAACATCAGTCATGTTCCACTAGCTAACACTTTCATATATTTCATTGTTTTGCTGTATTTAACTTTTTATGTTGGCTATACTGTCTAGCATCTTTATTTCAGGTTACTATTATTGTTACTACTGTCAAAAGAGGATGGGAAAGCGGCTTTTAAAATTAAAATCTGTCTCGGGTAAAGTAAAACTTGAGGATGGTAAGGGATTAGGTGGGCAGGGTAGGCTAAGTGAGCCTAATATTAAAAAACTGCAGACCTATTATGGCCTGGCTATAAGGCGAAATGTGCAGAGTGTTGAAGAGATGAGAAAGGCAATATGGGCAGTGTAATTTCACACGATGTCATCAAATGATAAACCTACTCATCAGCTATGCCCTAAAGACAATGAGACATGGTGTAAATATAACCTGAGTTTACTGACCAATGAAATGTATGACCATGATAAACATTTTCACATCCCTGAGTGTGTTATGAGTTTTATAAAATCCATATTCAAAGACCTTTCAGAAACCAAACTGTTGGAGCGATGTTTGAAAGGGAAAACTCAAAACCAAAATGAATCATTGAATAGTGTTATTTGGTCCCTAATACCAAAAAGAACTTTTGTAACTCTGCCTACCCTTAAATTTGGTGTTTACTCTGCAGTTTGTAGCTTTAGTGACGGCTTTTCTAGTAAATTACAAGTTTTGGAAGCATTAAACCTATGTCCAGAGAAAAATGTTGTAAAAGCGATGAAGCGCCTAGAAATAGTGCGAGTGAAGGAAGCGGACAAGAAAGTTCAAGAACTAGAAAAGAAAATAAGGAACAAGAGAGCTTTGAAAAGAAAACGCCTTGAAGACATGTTTACACAAAGTGAAGACCCAGATAATCCATCCTACAGCTCAGGAAACTACTAGGCTATTGTAGTTAAGACATTTTCTTCGATTCCCGTAAGTTGGTTTTTTTCTATTTAGATGCAAGTTTTCTCAGCCATTTATGAACTCAGACCTCTCAAATTTTTACCACTTGTAATTTGTACTATACTCTAGGTCCTGACCAAAGGGTTTTACAAAATAAAAAGTATTATCTTAGAAATAAAATATATTTTGTGATTTTTTTTAGTTTTAAAAAGGTGAACTTTTTAAAACTATTGTTTTAATACTAAAAGATGATAAATTGTAATTTTTGTTGGTCACGAACTATAAAAAGGTGTGCTTTTAAAGACAAAAAAATCAAAGCTTTATCATGACTCATTATTTTAGAAACCTGCATTAAGTTTATATGGACTAAGATAGGCGGTAACAGTCCCCTTAAATCATTTCAATTTAACGATAAATAAATATATATATATATACATATATATATATATATATATATGTTATATATATATATATAAAATATTATATAGGCTATATATATATATATATATATATATATATATATATATATATATATATACATATTGTTGGTCCTTCTTCAAATTAATACAATAGTTTTGGTAGATTCGACATTTTCATTCTTTATCTCGTGAAACATTAAATTAGGACATTATAACAGGGATAATTGGAAAACAATTAACTTCTGTTAAACAAAACTGGCACAAGAAATTTTCTATTGCATTAATATAATAGAAATAGACAAAATAGACATGTATAATTCAGATTTTTTTTAAAACTATCAAAATATTATTATTGTGATATATAATTTAAACACACTTATAATTTAAACACCTATAATAAGAAGTTCATGCAACTGCTGTGTATTTAAAATATTACTATTGACGATATATGATTTGAATTGATAATAGGATTTCGGATATTTGCCATTGTTACATGTTACAAAAATATAACAGTATATTTCGACTGTTGCAACAAGTCATAGTGTATTTGTTTCTAATAGATTTTTGTTCTATCGTAACGTAATTCAGAAAAATTTAAATTTTAATATACTTATGTACAATTTATGAAATGTATAACGCATTTTAAATACTGTGTTTTAAATAATTATTGTAGACATAATAATTAATTATAAGCACTAGGGATAAATAATTTAAAACTATACATGGCTATATTAGCTAATAAACTACAGAAAATCGTCGTATGTTTATCTATACGCAAATGTGTATCACTGATATTAATAATATAATAAATGCACTTCAGCAACTCATCAAATTATATTCTATTGTCAATATATGCTGTTTGAGTACTCAAACAGCAGAGATTCTACATTCACGTACAGCCTGATTTTCATTTCTAATATTGATTGTTAAAGGTCCACATTTAAATTGTATATATCCCAGGGGCTGAATGTGCTCAAACGCTACAAAATAAAACGATTAATCAAGGCGATTGTGAAGTGTTTGGGACTGTGATGGTCTGAAGTGCTGAGATACTGTCAGTATGTGGTCGTGGATTCTAAAACTGTCCTGCCTTAAGTCTCTTATTGATGAAGGTTCTTGCCTTAAGACAAAATAATCGCCGTTTAAAAATACTTACTTGGAATACTTTAAATAAAGTATAATAATACAGGATTAACTAAAAATATATATAGGGGATTGTCAAACTCAATTAACTAAGTTCTCTGAAAGGCACTCAACACATCCGACTGAATCAACTTTTCAATTATACGTACCGTCCCAATGATGTTTTTAAATCTCAGATGGGTTATAATTTATTTTTCAAAACTATTAAGTTCAAAATCCTAATCCTTACGCAAAATACAGATAAATTAGGTGGAAGTATTTTATAATTAAAAACTGAAGACAACAGAACTTTAAAAAGACCCGTAACGTAAGAATACCAGGTGAGAGTTTAGTACATGATTTGTGGGTCGTTCTAAGTTAAACCCTGATAAATTATCATTTATAAAAATATAATGGCATCTATTTCCCCTAACGTGGTATCATATGCAAATATGGTACACCCCTTTGTTCAGCGAAGGAAAGTGATAACGTTTTATTTTAGTTTGGCCGATAAATGTATAAAAATTTTGAAAATAGTTTTTAATTTTGATGTTAACCATTTAAGTGTAAAATGTTTGTCTAGAAAATGTAAGTGGAAAAATATTATGAGAGTATACCATACCCTACTGATATTATACCCATGTTTAGTTTGTGCTTATCAATTCAAAATGTGTACTTACAATAACTTTGTAATTTTTACTTTACAGCTTTATTTGAATTATTTTAAACTCAATGAAATATGCAACTTCAATTTCAATACATCATGTATTTAATACATCAATAGTTAAACTACCAGAGAAAGTATGGGTAAACGATCTAATTAGTATGTTTTATGAATCCCAAGTCAATGTATTTCACTGAGTGTTAGCAAAGTCTAATACTCTAGAGACTAGATAAGTCTGTCTGTCCGCACGACAACTCGAGAACAAACTAGTCTATATAATTAACATTTTGCACGTATCTTGATTTGTATATGCAACCGATAGTTAGATTATGGTTCATGTCGCTCCATTGTATTTGGCTGGGCGTTAGCGAAAATCGTCACATTGATCTTATGTGTAAGCATGATTGCGATAAGAAATCCACAGATTTAATACATTTGTAAACAACCTGTGTATAATCATATTATATATTGTGTGACCTAATTAATTGAGCTATAGACTTTAAATCTAGTATGCAACTTCAGTGAATCTTGTTAAGCACCACGTGGTGTGTGATTTTACTGCCTTGTTATACATAAATATTTTCTCAAACTAATTCTCAAAGGCCTAAGTTTACATATTATATATTAGTCGAAGTGTAAAATATATATGTGTGTAAGAGTCAAGGAAGAAACGAACCAAACCCAGCATGGAATATGTTAGCTATCTCACGATATATATTATAAATCAATCAGAGATAGAAATGTAGAAAACAGCGATAGCCGTTCTGAAGTGGTCGGTAGCAGTAACTAACGTGAGGGATTGATTGGACCGCAGAGCTAAAATTGAATTGTAGCCCGCGGCTCTCCTCTCCACCCACACCTCATCCTACCTAAGTGACGTGAACAACACTCCACTCCCCTTCTTCCACCCCTTGCTACCCTTTCATTAACGTCAACCCACTTCATGTCTAGTACTTCCTTCATGTCATATAAGGGACTCAGGTTTGTTGTAACATTTATATGGTGTTTTGTTCGTTACAATCAAACGTTGACTCGTGTTTGAATACTATTGTTAATGTGTATATAGAAGTCGAATGTAGTTTACAGTCCTCTGTGCATACTTTGTGTATCATGTTTGCATCTGGTGTATTTCAAACGAATATTAAGTTAAGTTCCTCTAAACCTTCCACTTAGTGCAGAATCTGAAATCAGATACGGGTACAGAATTAATGTGTAACCAGTGGTCAGCATCTGTCAGGATTTTACAGTCCTCTGTGCATACTTTGTGTATCATGTTTGCATCTGGTGTATTTCAAACGAATACTAAGTTAAGTTCCTCTAAACCTTCCACTTAGTGCAGAATCTGAAATCAGATACGGGTACAGAATTAATGTGTAACCAGTGGTCAGCATCTGTCAGGATTTTACAGTCCTCTGTGCATACTTTGTGTATCATGTTTGCATCTGGTGAATTTAAAACGAATATTAAGTTAAGTTCCACTAAACCTTCTACTTAGTGCTGCGTCTGAAATCAGATACAGGTACAAAATTACCCTGTAATCAGTAGTCCACAGCTGTCATGATTTAATAATCCTTCGAGTATACTTTGTGTATCATGTGTGCAACTGGTATATTTAAAATTATTATTAAGTTAAGCACCACTGCACCATCTACCTAGTGCATCGTGTGAAATCAGATACGGGTACAGAATTAATCGGTAATCAGTAGTCAACATCTGTCTGAAGAGATCCGTTAAAACATAGGATAGCTACTGGATATTCAGATTGTATCATATAAGTCTCTAATGTCAAAACGATGGAAAGTGTTTTGCAGAAATTTCAGATGTATTTGAATTTCAAATTTAAGGATTTAATATTTACAGACTCAGATTTGGTTTTCAACTCGATATTTTAATTAAATCAAAACTTGCCGATGGCTGCTTTATGTTTATTATGTTCAGTCCATGTGGAGATTAATTTATGTTTTAGGGTCTTCACCAATACAACCCCCTTCCCCCTACCACAAGTTTATCGATCTTTTTTAACAATAAAGAGATAATTTGTAAATATATATTGAGTATGGTCATGTTTCGACTTAAATAGGTACATACAGTTTTAAAAAGATATATGACAAGATATATATATATATATATATATATATATATATATATATATCGTCTGTAATTCGGGAATACAAACCAAGCTGGTTTCTCTCAACTACATGTATTATAAATAGACAATTATTACACAATAGTTAAATTCCACAGACGTCTTACGGTGCATAAGCACACTAAGAATAGTACCAGCTGTGTAGTTGAATGAAAATAGATTTAAAATTTATAAAATGTCCAGCAAAAAAATAAAAATATTATAATGATAATAAGATACTTAATCGATATTTAGAGTTGTTATACATAAATTCAATGTCATCACCCAATCTGAAAACCTGTTTTAAAAGGTTATATAAAGGTGTAGGTGTAAAGGAAGAATGTGTGAGAGAGGGTGCCTGGAGTGTGTGTAAGGTTCACTGTCATTTCGTTTTGTCTCATCCTACTACTATATACATTTCCTAAACTGTATGTTCCAATTTAAGTGGAAACATGACCATTCTCAGTATGTATATTTAATAAAGTTTATATCATCACTTTGATTTGTTGTCTGTAGGTTTTATTTTTTAACATCCATAACAATTTCTTAATTCTCTCTCAAAAACGGTTATATAGTCTATATACAGACAAGTTAGTTGTGTAAACATGTATTAAAAAAAAAACTTTTAAACCAGGTTCAACATGATATACTCTTCTATTTAAACTTTTATGTAGCGTCCATTTTTAACTGTATCAAAATATGTTTTCGTGTTGGGTGTATTTGAATTCATATTTACGTATTATTTCGATTAGATATAATTAAACATTTGTGTGATAAATTAATTTTGCATTTGTAGAAAATACTGATTTTTATATAAAACTAAAATATTTTCTTGAAAGGTCCGCCATTTTTAAGCGATAAAATATTTTTAAAAGTCACCTAGTGTTTCAAAAACATGTGCCGTATTGCATAGTTTTTTATTTGAAATTTGACTATTTATGCATTAGAACAAGGGACCTCCAGTTTAGCCACTCCTTATGTGAAAATGTTTTAAATATTTGTTATATAAAACTGCATTTTGTTTTGTTTGATATTGCTCTGGCACGATTCTACAAAAACTAGAACACCTATAACAAACCCCGTACATTCCAAGTTACAAGTTTTAAATAAAAGAAGTTGTAAAAGACAAGTTGTTAAAAAAGAATATTAATGAGTCAAGTTACATTTGCAATGGGAGAAGCAAAAGAAGTAATTACCATAATGTTGCTGTTGGAATTAGGGGATTAGTTTAAGTAATTTTAGTGAACGTTAATGTTGTATTCTGCACAACCTTTCTGTAACGTCCTCTCCTGGGGGTGATCTAAATCCTTTTGACAAATATAATAATGAGAGGGAATTACTTTAAAGTTCACAATCGACAATGGCACTCTGAAGTTTACCGACGTTAATGTTCTAAAAATATAAAACCATGGTTTAACGATTTGACTTCATCCTTTTCAAAACATACAAAACATGTAAGGTTAAGTATAAACAACTAGTACTTATATGACGATAGACCACTGAACACGACTCATAATCATCAACCGACCCTAGTGGGTTACTGCCCCCGTTATTTTATGGATGTTAATTCTGTCCAGTAGAATATCAAGTTTTACATTGGTAGTTGATCTCATAATTCTGCATACTCAAGTATGATATTTGAGTTGTTACAACATACAAGTTTTTTATTATTAACATTGACTTTACGAGTCACTACATATTTACCAATTAAGAATTGTAAGAATGCTTAACCTTATTCAGATTTATGAAGATGGCAGAATTCAGCCATCGAAACTTAGTGTTATGTTAACGAGTAGTAAACATTGACAAATTAATGTCCAAATACCTCTTATTCAATCAATGATAGGCAATTTGAACCTACTATATATTTATGAGTTAGATAGTCACCTTATCAATATAATTTAATTACATACTAGCAGCTTTAGAACTTAATATTTTGTTGATTAAAATTTAGTTCGTATAATTCATTGCAAAATAGTAATACTTAGCAATTAAATATACCAATTCATTGGTTAGTGCCAATTGAATCAATAAAAAAATTTTCCATGATTCACAGTCTATATTAGTTTTAATGGATTGACCTGAGAAAGTAAAATTTATTTTAAATTAAAACGAAAAATGGAGTTTTATTCTTTGAGGACATTAGTTCTGCATTTAAAATAAAGAGTTTATATACAAACACAAAACCTTTTACGTTTGACGAATGTATATCCTACTCGAATGAAAATATAAATTAATTTAAATCATTTATGGTATTGTATTTGGATAATTAAGTATTTGACATTTAGACTATCTCCAGAATTTAAACATTGAATTCGTGCATACATATTACATAGTATGCTTATACATAAATCTGATCTTATTATATGAGCTTACCACAACATTACAACATCTTAATGACATTCCATTCTCAGTCATGTTAGCAAATATCAACTTGGAGAAGTCCAAGCGAAAAACTGTGATGTATGAAGTAATCGCAAGCACTGAAAATAACCGAAAACCTTTCTGTTAGCTTAAAACTATTTCTTTGGTTTTCATATTATTCATAATTTAAATACTAAACCATCCCTAATTCACTGCCTCAGCTGCTTATGCTTAATTCTAAATATAAAAAAAACATTCAAAGAGCTCTTCCTAAAATAAACTTATCATCATGAATTGTAGAATAATAGAATAGCAAAATAGTTTTCAGTTTAAAAATATAAGAGCTAAATGTTATTTTCTTAAAAATAAAGTTTCGGTTTAAAAATTAAAATTTTTTTTCATTCATTTTTTTTTCTTCATAGTCTACCCAATGTAATAACAATAAAGTTAGTCTGTCAAGTACGTTACAGACTCCTTACCAAAATAAGTTTCATGGAATACTCAAAACTGCTTTTGACCCATAATTCATAAGCAGAATAATGCTTTATAAGAATTTAATACACTTCCTGACATTTTAAAATTTCCACTTATTTTAATACTAGTTTATATTTAAATAGAATTATGCATTTTAATTCCATTCTTAGTAACTATTTCTATATGGAGTTATAATGAAGTATTTTCCAGTGTTATCACTATAAATTAAATAATAACCCCCTTCCCAAGCTTTAAAAAAGATGATAATGAGCATACATGTAAATGACAACTTTAATAATATAAAAACAAATATAGAGTCAAACATGTATTAAATGACTATGTTTTGATGCTTGTACGTGAATATTTTACAAAGTAGGCATTCTTTTTAAGAAGAGGAAGAACAAGAAGGCGATCCAAAAAGACAAAGACACAGTAACGGCCCATCACTTCCAATCTGGCTCACTCCGCAGGTGTTTCAGACTTTATTAAATAAAGAAACACCTCGCCGTTTTCACTTTGGCGGTACAAATTGTAGTAGGTCCAACTGAGCCTTACCTCTAAACTT
>NW_025787343.1:0-13814 GCF_021130785.1 Homalodisca vitripennis
CATTTTGAAAACTAAGTTAGAGGCATGCATACGATTAACATAGCAACACAATAAAACAGCAAGTACTATATTGGCTCACTTGAACAGCAAAAATTTCACGAATTACAACCTATAGTTTCCTTAAACAATCATCTATATACTATTGGAGTTTGAGTATTATTCGTGAGCTAGTTTAAAATAATATTAAAAGTGCTTGCGTAACATCTTGGTAGGGCTGGCAACGGTACAGCAGTATTGGTGGTTGGTCGTTTGTCTTGCTTGATGTGGCCCGGGAGATCCCACAGCAAGGCATTCACCACAGTCTTAATTGCTGTGTGCTCATCCATCGGTATTAATAATTTATTTTCCTTTAGGCATCCCACAGACCAGTATTGGGAAGCGATAGGAATGGGTATTAGGGGCAGGGGATGCCGGCATTAACCTTTCTTAGGACACCAGATATCACTCGATTGGATATTGATCATAATATTAATTTATGAAAAAATTCTCCCTTACCAGACCTCCAATTGAAACCCAACGACTACTCGTTAACAATTAATAATACAACGTTAAATTTATACAATGTTTACAAAAAAGTTATACTATGACGAAACATGGCAAGATCTTGTTACATTAGTTAACTAAAACCCATTGTAAATGGTCCCAATATTAAGAAAAATTCGATTTTCCTGTTTGCAAGGCCTATGAAAAGAGCACCATAGGGTCGACCCTTTGTAAGCTTCACACGGAGACACGTCAATCTCGAACCACTGTCGAAAGAGTTCCTTCAGTTCAGGTTGAGCTCAACACAATATTAGAATTCTCGTTAACGTCCGTATGGATCCTCATACGTCCTGGCACATACGTAACGGCTAAGTACACACCAAGCTTGGATTTCGGTTATGCGATAATACCAGAATCCTCCTGGCACACACACTCGTTTCCGAGTGGTTACTCTCTCTAACGGTCTGCTCCTCTGGGACAATCGACTTCCCACGTTCTCTGAGGTTCCGCAACGTTCCCGGGATAAGCTTCGGGGTGTCGTCGGTTACCCTCTCAGGCTGGCACGGAATCAAGATTGGCAAAACTCGTACTCGATATCACAAACAGTATAAAAACAACAATTAATAAACACAGTAATCGTAGATCCACTCAATATGACCTGCTTAACTTTACGATGCTTAAAACGAATTGACTCGAAGGTGCTAGGAAAGGATAAAAAAAAAAACTCTCTAAAGAATACTCCTTTACGCTTAGAGTGCCCAAATTGGTCATCCAAGGCTTTGAGGACCTTCAAAGTATCATTCACGTCCTGATTCAGCAGTTTCGGTTTCTTCTTTACTATATATCCCATCCTACTTCAAGGAAAAGTTATCTTTTCCAACATCGCTCGAGTGCCAGAGAGCTGCCGAAGGATCGGGGCAGGCATCCTGTACCCGTCTGGCAAATCAGGTCACATCGATCCCGTGATTCGGAATTTCACCCACCCCTTTTCAGAATGGTTGTACTAACGTTTAGACCAGCATACCCCTTCTAAAGCAATTCAATACTAACTTTGGCTTCACCCGAGGTAGTAATAGATCCCATCGGGTTTGGAGTTCTAATTAGGACTGGGGATTTCAGGCCGGATATCAACACTTCTAGTGCACAACGTAATTTTCTCTATCAAGCAAAAGTTTCAATTTGGACAATTATGTCGTTTGGTGTACATTAAATAATACTTCCGACAGAGGACACACAGTTAAAGGGCTGAAACTTCACACTCACTTCGGTAATGGGTCAGATGAATAAACGGTATAGGTTTGTCTGTCCTTGCTAACTATTAATTTTTGGTGCGTCTACTTCCCACCTTCAACCCATCTTTTTAGATAAGGGTCAAAAACCGGATAAGTTATTAACATTGAAAACTTCATACACTTGGTTATGCATTTTTACAAGGGGAGCTTAATGATTACTCTAAGATGTGTTTTCCGTAGCATACGATTTGATTATTTGCAAATTTATAAGAAGCTATGGAGGTTTTCTAACTTAACACAAAGAATAATTTTTGTGCAGGTGGTGGTATAACCTGTTTAAACAGATTTCAGGACCTCTAGGAACTGATGATGGTGTAATAGGTTTGCTAGTCATCCTATTAGCAGCCCAAAGTCCTCTACAGCTTGGTGAAGTTGATTCATTCTTTGTACAGCACGGTTAATGGCATCTTTAATTTCTGACAGAGGCACAACTTAATTTTTAAGTATTGGAAAAGAGTAATTAAACAAACCTTGTTGAGAAAACGGATTCTGTTCTTGAGGTTTTTTAGCCATGTTGTCAAGCATCACTTGGTGATACGGCTTTTCAAGATGTAAATCATTTTATTTATTACCCTCGAATGGTTTTAAAATTTCTAAGTGCATGTTATCTAAGACAGTTTAATTGATCTTTTGTGTCATGATATATTTCAACATTCCTTATATTGGCATCATGCTATCTTACTATTCATAACTTTCCAAATCGCTATCGATTACAGTTCCAAAACAAGAAGTTTAGTACATGACCCACCGCAATCAAACAGACCGCGGCTTCTTTTGGGTATGCGGCAGCAGAGTGACCAAGTCACTCGTTTTTGCCAACGTAGTCGGTCACCATCTTTTGTAGTCCATAATATTTCGTATCTGAAACTGGTTTTCAAGGTCATGCACTATAGTATGGTAAGCTGTTGTATTTGCGAGAGAAGATTTTGGAAAAAACTCATCATACTGACCTCTTACATTACCAAGATTTATACTTAGATTTCTGTTTTCCGCTTCCACTCCAGTTAGGTTTGTACTGGAGCACCACAGTCCAGTAGCTGTCTGTAAGTAAAACACCCTGTCTTTCTCTCGAATATGACACCCTGGTGGAAGCAGAAGACACCTTCCAGAATCAATAAAACGCCTAAAAGGCCTACAAACCAGAAACATCTTATGATTTCATGTGACACTATCAAATTTCCGATATCTCCACCATTTCCCAGGCTATGTAGCGAGCACTATTCCCCAACTATTCCCAAAGCTCTTTCAAAAAGTTCTAACAAAGTCCAACCCTGCATCTCGCGGGTTCTTTCTTACTCCGTTTTTGGTGCGTTCCGTATACTTGCAGGCGCCGGCATACTGGCTACCGGGGCTTGGGTTTTCATTCCGTCAACCTCCTTTTACACCTCCGTTTAAGTTCTGCAGACCCCACTAATCATCTACCCTCTTCGTCACTGGAACTATTCTCGTCTTGCTTTTCTTTCTGGCTGCGGTCAGAAGGACGCGGACATTCCCTTATAAGGTTTTTGATACCGGTTTCAAACGTGCACGACCGGAACCTCTCGGCGCGTTTCCGCTATTCGAAAGGAACAACATTGTAGAGGTGGATACCACTCTAACTATGGGAACTATGGTTCGCTCTTCCTATAGTTTTGATATATTTTCTTTACACCGATGACGTCTATACTGGGTCACATGCATATTAAATACAAACTGCCCTTCACGGGAATTCGGGGTTTGAAAATTTAGCTTTCTTATTATAGACTGACTTTCCATGTAACGGCCTCGGGCTCTGGCTTTAAGCACATGCAGTTTCCTTCGTAAGCTTACCTGTAGTTTCTCCGGTGGGCTTTCGATATGATTGTACATATATATCTGTCTCATCCGTAATCTGTCAGATCCGGCTTCCGTAGGGAACCTCCATTTTCCCGCGACCAAAGATTAAAACTCATACGGAGAGATACCCAGTACACTCTCATGAGATTGGGAAGTTATAGGCCATGGTGATCATAAGGCAAGTATTCCATCCCAATTGGTCTGGTTCCGGTGGTTAACAAAATGAGCTCTCAAACATTCTTCATCACAGTGGAATGGAACCCGCTCCAGTCTGGCCATTACTCTGAGGATTGAAAAACCAGTAGTTTGGATTTTTCGAAATGTGGTGCAGAAATTTGCCATAAGTCTTTAATTTTAATGCCGGATGTACAAGTGTAGGCTTCCTTGATCGGTAACTAAAGGCCTTTGGCAAACGCCCAAACTTGGTTTATCACCCTCGTGCACTAGTGCTCCTGAGCAAACACCTTTCCGGTCGGTCTGATCTGGCCAGTGGGAACAAACTCACAAGTATCTGGAGAAGTAGTGATGCTCATAACACTTGAGAATTATAAAACGTTTGCGGGATTCCGCTAAATGGGCAGAGGACCAACTTATATCTGCCGCTATCACTTCGAAGCGGGACTCCTGGGGTTCGTTGTGACAGATCGTCACCCAGGGGCGCTTTCGCTTTACCGTAAATTCGATTCGTTGGCTACAAGCTACGGGACACCTGTCCTGACGTTAATTCATAAAACCGTCCTCTTATCCATAACCTCCTCCACCAGAACTTCTGTTTTCCACACCCGGTCTAGTGTTTTTTGCCACTCCGCGGCGTGTCCCGGTCTGTGGGGCAAATCATTGATTTGATCCTAATTATCTCCTGGACTAAGGAAGTTTGGTACATTACAATTTTCTTTTTTTTTTTTCCCCCCCCCCCAAAATAATACCCGTAGCCTCAAAAACGGTACAGGACCTTCTCCGGTGCTCATCCGGAAAGTTCTTGGGCCTTGTTTCTCAAAAAACCCTGAACTACGGGATCTTCGCGTTGACGTGTTTTTCTAGATTAAACTCAAAGGTCAAACGCACTAGGGGAGGCACTTTCCTGTTTAACCGCTCGCACTGCGGCGGTACTTAGCCCATCCGCCGTTTAGTGTGCTTTTTTTCCGGCTTTATGTTCTACCCCGTAGATTGAAATCAAACTCAGCTATGTCGCAAAACCGACCATCTCATCAGGCCTTACTGCTAGGGTCACTTAAGCGAACATCATCCACTTTAGAGCGGAAGTGAATCGGTGATTCGCATTGAAAGGGACGCCCCAACAATGTAGCATTCTGGAAATATTTTCTTGTTACTCCAGACTAGGACTAAGTAATTCCGCGCTCAGGTTGTTCGAAGTAGTTCTTGCTCGGCTGGAATATATGTTCTAGCAAACAGTACGCTTCGGCTGTGGTTCCCTGGCCATCCATCTCCTGTGAGAGGACTGCTCCTTACTAGGTCAACAGTACTACGGCGTCTGTCGCTAATATGAAACGGCTTGGTCGTAAAGTTCAGGGTATAATTTCAACACAGGAGCAGATATTAGTTTTGTCTTTTTAAGAGCTCAAAAGCCTCTTGACAATTCTGGTGTCACACACAAATTCGCTATCCTGTTTGGTCAATTCGAATAGTGGACGTCCCAAATGGTGGCAAAACGCATCAATTTTTAAAAACGCCGATAATAGCCAGGCCAAGCCTAGGAAAGAGCGCACGTCCTTCACCGTAGTGGGCACAGGGAAGTCCCTTTACAGCCGATACCTTTCCAGGATCTGGTTCAACACCTTTCTTAGTGATTACATGACCAAGATAGCTGACTTCATTGACCACAAAATTACATTTACTAAGTTGTACTGTCAGGTTCACCTTTTGTAATTTCGATAGCACTTCACGAAGTCCCTGGAAAACAAAATTATGTCATCCAAGTAGACAAGGCATTTCCTCACCTTTCAAGCCCATTAACACTGAGTCCATTAGTCTTTGGAAAGTAGCCGGAGCCGTGTTTAGTCCAAATGGCATACGCTGATACTCATAATGTCCGCCGGGGACATTGAATGCTGTTTTTTGGTCGGCTATCTTCGTCAACTCGAATCTGGTGATACCCAGACCGGAGATCTAACGTCGTGAACATCTGGCACCCGCCAAGTGAGTCCAGTGTTTCTGTGATGTTCGGGAGGGGGTACACGTCAGGGGTGGTCACCGCATTAAGTCCTCTGTAGTCGACACAAAACCTTAATTTAGGGGTACCGTCGGGAGATTTCTTAGGTACAAGTACTACAGGCGATGCCCACTCGCTCTGACTAGGAACAATGATACCTTTGTTTAGTTGATCTTTAACTAATTCGTCAAGTGTGGCCTTCTGATGGTTATGGTACGTGATACGCTTTTTTGTAAATAGGGGCTGCATTCCCGGTTCGTATGACATGTGGTCACTGCCGAAGTACAACCCAGGGGTTGGTCTTCACTGTGAGCAAAAAACATTTTTGAATTCCATGAGAGTGGACTTCACAAGGTCTCGCTCGTGACTTGGCAGATGCCTAAGCTTCTCGTCCAAGCACGCCTCTAAGTCGGATTCGTCAGAACGACTCACCATGCCTACTCTTGCCTGTGGCCTTTTGTAGCTATGAAGTGCTATGTCGCGCACAACAGTGGCCAATTTCACTTTACCCTGTTGGTTCAGATGCAACCCCGTGCTTTGTGTACATGTTATGGCTTAATTTTCCTTTGAGGTCTAGAAATTCAATCCTACCCTGTTGAATTTTATCTCTATTTTTAGCTAAATTTTGAATGATGGATTTAAGAATTCCGTTGTGCATCTCCAAGTTCGGATTTGAGGTCTTGATCATAGCGGTCAAATATCGACAGAACAGTTACTCTCGCTTTCCACTTCACCGGAAAATTTTCAAATGCTTGTTTCAGGGATAACGGGTAAGGCGCACACTTGTCAACATCGTTTGTTCCCCCTATCAAGATCACCGTGTCGTTCTCGGTCAATGTATCAATAGTACTACCAAATTTCGAGGTTACTTGTTTTAGTTTTCCATTGGGCATGAAAAAGACTTCTACATCAAAATTTCTAGGTAGTCTTTCGGATAGTATTTCCTGGAGTCCACGACCATGACTGTCTGCTAAAACTAGTAGTTTTTGTCGCAACAGGATTTCCTCCCTCCAACTGGGGTTCGAAATCTCTGTACGAAGCGTTCCTAACTTCAAGTTCTTGCGGTTTCCAGTAGTTAACTCCTCAGCACTTGCGTTTTACGTGTCATTGGACCCAAACAGCGGTTTGTCTTTCTACCTTTGTCAGGGTTCGAGAGCAAGATAAACAACCAGTGCATTGATAAAGTCAGGGGGTTCCAATCACCACCGTCCTTTCCTCCTCTAAGTCGTCGGAACCGGTTGGCACATTCGGTTAGTCTTCCACTTGGATAATCATTTTCACACCGGTGGCCAGGGCGGAAATTTTCACCATCGCTACCAAGCAGTAACACATTAGCGTGTCGCTGTTTTGGAGGTGCACAGCTAGCTGAGGGGAACGGTTTAGGATCCGGCTACGGACCTCCCCTTTCTTTTATCCGATTTAACCAAATGTTCTCCTGCACCATTACAAACCGAAGTATAGTAGACCATGTTCAACCATTTTATGTTTTCTCCGTTTCCTTTGCCCTAAAATATTCGCAACCAAGTACGACTAGGTATCCCTTAGGGGAGGTTTCCCAACTACCAAAAATTTCCTTACCACTGTTCAACGCCCGGTTTTCATTTTTAAAGTCAACTCTTGTCGCCCGTAAGTTTTTCAATGTTCCTAACCAGAAAATACCTTTTCAAAAATTACGTCTGGTTTGGGTGAGCTCAGCGGGATGAGGCATCCTCTTTTTACGAGGGGAAATACCTGCGCCTCCCAGTGTCAATTAGGCACCTTTCCCTCTGACATCTTCTATCTTACCGCCGATGGCTACTAAGTTCATCTCTACCACATACTCGGAATCTTCGGGGACAGAATCTCCTGACCTGCTTCTCTCAGTAGTGGACCAGAATTACTTACTAGTCGTAACACATTATTTAGGTTCACACTTAGTAGGTAGCTGTGGGGGGGGGGGGGGGGGGGGGGGGGGGGGGGGGGGGGGGGGGGGGGGGGGGGGGGGGGGGGGGGAGGAAAAAGGGGGGGGGGGGGGGGGGGGGGGGGGTGGTCGAAAACAGCTTCCTTTAAATTCCGGGGCTGTCGTGTCGGTGGGATCCACGTTACCCCGCTCCCCGTTTCCCGAATGAGGTCTTTTAGTAGAGTCTTAAGTTCGAACCTTCTACAATCTTTCTGTTAATGTGGCCTGCCTTGTTTGCAAACGCCAGGCACGTTATTCCGACTAGAGCGCTCCTCTCTTTTATTCCTAGCAGATCCTCGAGACATGTGGCCTTTCCATATGGCAAATTAAAAACATGTAATATCTGAGGTAGTTGGCTGCCTGGAAAAAACCACCTTGCGTTCAGCGCGTGGGGACTGGGCATTGCCCCGAGTCAGGTTCAATTCAGTAAAACATTTGGTATTGTTCCTACTTAGTTCTACACGGGACTAAGGTTTAAACAGTTTTTTTATACTAATGTACCCTAACTTGAATTTGATCCTTGCGTACATAAACATTCAGTAAAACAATTGGGTTATTAGGTCTCTACATAGTTCTTACCGGACAAGTTTAACAGTTTTTATACTATGTACCCTACATTGGTTGGAATCCTTGCGATACATAACCGTTCAATAAAACAATTGGTATTGTTCTAACTTAGTTTCTACCGGACAAAGTTTAACAGTTTTTTTTCTAATACTATGTTACCACTACTTGAGTTGATCCTTTGCGTACCAATAACATTCAGGTAAACAATTGGTATTGTCTACTTAGTTCTACCGGACTAAGTCAAGTTTAACAGTTATTTTTATACTATGTACCCTACTTGATTGATCCTTGCGTACATATACATTCCAGTAAAACAAATTGGGTAATTGTCTACTTAGATTTACTTACCGGGACAAGGTTTTAACAGTTTGTTATTACTATGTTACCGCTACTTGATTGATCCTTGCGTAACAATAACATTCAGTAAAACATATTGGTTATTGTTACTACTTAGTCTCTACCAGGACAAAGTTGAACAGTTTTTTAATTTACTCATGTAAAACCCCTACTTGGATTGATCCTTGCGCTACATAACATTCCAGTAAAACAATTGGTATTGTCTAACTTAGTTGTCTACCGGACAAAGTTTAACAGTTTTTTTATACTAATGTACCCTACTTGATTGCATCCTTGCGTACATAAAATTCAGGTAAAACAATATGGTATTGTCTAACTTATTTCTACCAGGGACCAAGTTTTAACAGTTTTGTATACTATGTACTAGTACTTTGATTGATCCTTGCGTACAATAACATTCAAGTAAACAATTTGGTATTGTCTACTTAGTTCTTACCAGGGACAAGTTTTTAAAACAGTTTTTTATAACCATTGTACCCTACTTGATTTGATCCTTGCGTAACATAACATCCAGTAAACAATTGGTATTGTCTACTTAGTTCTACCAGACAAGTTTAAACAGTTTTTTATTTACTAATGATACCCTACTTGATTGAATCCTTGCGTACATAAACATTCAGTAAACCAATTGGTATTGTCTTACTTAGTTCTTACCGGACCAAGTTTTAACAGGTTTTTTATACTACGTACTGTACTTGATTGATTCCTGGCACCTATTGTTCTTTCTGGTGAAGTGCAGGTGTAATATTGATGGACATTTAACAATGTTGCAAGGGCAGTAAGTTAAGCCTCAATTTGCTGAAAATTTTCAGCTCTAATTTTAAATGTTTTCACATGAATAAACTAAAATATAAAACTGTGAAAATAGGAATTAAAAAATACATTTATTATAAATTTTGATCAAAAAATATCTACATTTTAACTTTGATAAAAACAGCCCCCGCAGTTACATCTCCTTATCAGTGTTCCGCTCCGTCCACTGTTTACTGCATTAACAAGTTGCCTTGTTCGCCTCACCCAACAACGCTTTCTCAGTCTTAAAAATAACATTGTTAAGAATTTCAATCCTAATATGCTCCTTCTTTAAATAATGATAAAAAAATCATTTTAATACGATGGAGGGGACAGGTTATGAAAGTTTCAAATTACTAACCGATCAAAAATGGCAATTAATTTCAACGATAATCGCAGGATTCGACAATCACATTGATTATTTAGTTAAAATGTGGACAAAAATAAAATAAGTAATAGTAAAACTATTTCTATTTGGTTAAAAGCGTGATTATTGAATTTGTAACGCGTGAAGGATCGACTATTGCAAGCAATTTTAGGTATCAATGGATTTTGGTTTAAGTTAAATTAAATAAACCTCTGCATTTCAGAGATAAACCTGATAAAAAAAAGCTTTGTTTATTTCTATATCTAAACAATGTTAATATTCAATGTTTGTGATATATATTTTAATGTTGAAAAGTTAAAAGTGAATTACTAGTTAAACGTTAATAAGTAATAGTTACAGTTTAGGCGTTGAAAGTTGTTTTTATAAGTTCATTGCCTTAACTATGTACATTTTATTTTATATTATTTAATAATTAACTTTTTAAAACACACATTTTCTATTAACTTTATTGGATTTAGTCTAAATATTACTATTTTGACTTGCCAAAATAATTTTTACATATTTCATATTCCCTACATGAATACAGTGGCCTATAAAGTTATGTATTTCTATTATTGTTTAGCGTTTCGTTTAGATTTTTATTATTAGTTATGGGGAAATTAATATAATATAAACCTGTAAGGAAGGCATGTTAAAGTTCACATGTCTCTTTAAATGGACTAGAAAAAGTGAAAATAAATTGGCTTAGATTAGGTTTCAGCCTCTCTCGTAGAAAAGAGTTCTTGTCTCGTCCATATATAATCTTACACGAACTTGACTAATAGACTTTGAAAAATTTTGCTATGAATGTTTAATTAATTACACAAGCAAATCATTTGAGTTTGATAATGGTGCTAGTTTGGGATTTTCTAAAACGCTAGCAAGAATTTATAACAGTGGTTTTTTTTAGGAGTAGGTCATGGATATCACTACAAATAAAAATCGCGGAGGCGGAATCCAAAAATATGTAAACCTAATTTGTGGAGGACGGTTTAATATGATATTTCTTAATGTGTGGCACCGAATAAACGTATAGACACCATCGGAATAAAGCTATAGAATCCGAAACTTACGCATACAGGCCTCGAGTGAAGCTTATTACAAATACTCGGTGCCTGGTGGTTTTAGAAGTATCCGTTAACTTTGTGACTATAAGTTGATTTTAACATTCGTAATGAGAACAACCGCCTTGAACAAGTGATGTATCGTTATGTGCTACCTTGGTTATATAATAGAACTGGCGATTTGTCTGTGTTTACGGGTATTCATTCTAAATGTATTTATTACTCTAAATTGAAAAGGTAACAATATATGTCTAAGGTAACCAAGAGATAATAGGTATATGAACGTTTTAATATAAACTATTAGAATATTTTAAAATAAAATTTAGTATCTAGTAAGACATTGTGGTATAAATAACATTTTACTCTGTGAGTCAATCTCTTTCTTGCTCTCAGAACTGTTATCTTGAACAATATTAACGTAACAAAGGGAGATGGTCCAGAATGTATGAACTTAATAACAATTAACTTCGAGTACCCAGTTTAGGAAATTAAACTCTGGTTGACTACAAATCGTCTAACTTCTCATTCTTAATGTACCGAGGAAACACATTCGAGTATGTATCTAATTGTATTAATGTAAATCTGTTAAGAATTTCCTATTCTATTCGAGTACTAACGAAAGACAACGCCGACTCCAGATTTTACGAGTCACCTCTGAGACATCGTCAGATTCAAGACTCTGCACTAAGAGGAAGGTGAACTGGAGCTGAACTCAACATTCACATTTGTTAAAAAAAAAAAAAAAAAAAAAAAAAGAATGTCTTATTTTACCAGGCGAAGTTAGGGCTAAGAAGCCCTCTCTAACACTTAACCTGGGGACCAACGGCTTAAAGGTGACTTCCGAACCACCACCAATGGCCGGGCAGGCGGGCCGCTTGCAAGGACAGGATCGCTCAGCGGTCACCTGTCCAAGCAGCAGCCACGCTCGGCGTTGCTTGATCTGGTTATCTTGCGATAACCGCCGTACCCACTACAACTGCGCCATTGGCTAGTCATGTGCTGCTCCTGGACATCCCTGTGGTTGCCCATATGTGACCAATGTATAAACCAACCAGAAGTGAACCCTCCAGTGGAAAGGCATGTGTTAGTTATTATTTTGTTCCATGTTTAATTTTAATCACTAATTAATTACAACAATCATTACGGTGCACATTCTCATTGCTGTTACTGATATTATCGTTTAATTATCAAACTATTCTTCTAGCACCTAACCTGAGAGATATCAAAAAGCTCCATGTATTGTAACTGTAAGTGCTTTAGCGTCGATAGATCTTAAATATAAAAAACTGTTATCATAAGTTATTAAAAAATAATTAACCAAAAACAGTTTGGATAAAATAAACTTTTTACGTTGTATCTGGGAACATATAATTTACTATTTATATAAATATTAAATTAATTTTCAGCAGGGAATCTTTAAATTTCCAAACGACAATTGAATATAAGCAAAAAACAAGCATCTCTTTGAACAGTAAAGCATGACCGCTATCAAACGCCAACCCTAACACTGACACAGCTGACCTACATTTAACAGTCTCTTATGAAAATTCTGAAAGTTTTGAAATCTTTCTTTGCTATAAAATATTTCATGAAATTATCCTCGTGCATTCATAACCTACTCCTCCACCTGTCAGTAGCATTCATACAACTGTTTCCTTATTTACGTTTCTGTGTTAATTGTTGTGGCTTGCGTGTCACTAATGTTTAACCCCTGCCAATAATACTAGTATTTATAGTTATTACTCTGTTTACTACGATATAAGTTTTAAAGAAATTTTAAGGCCATATTTAAAAATTAATTAACAACTTTTTTTGCAATTTATGGATTTTAGTGTTTCAAAGTTTCTCAAAAGAAGGCCGTTTAAGTGACGGTATCGAGTAGTTACATTTCACTTTGTTAAGCATCCCGCAATACTAACAAGAGGTTTTACATTATTTGCCCAGCCTATAGTATTTAGGGTAGGAGCACACCACTCAACGATTTGCTGATAGGACTTCATTTTAATTGCAAGCACAGTTTCAAATCAATAGCTAAAATGTTTATTTCTCAATAAATTTGTTAAATTTCATTTTGTCTCTCAGAAATCAATTTGATATCGTTTAGAGACGAAAAATAATATCATATAAAAGATATTTGAATACTATTTCTGGATAGCATGTCATATTTTTTTCGTCAGCATCACTACAGTATAGTTTTATTCGTGGGCGAACTTTGTAACGAAAAGATGCCATTTTTCACTTTATGCATTGAAGAGGAATAATATTAAGTTCCTATAGTATCAGACCTTTCGACATTTCTAAAACCTTACTTTTGTAACAAAATTTAGTTTCTCCCATTTGATGAAATTAATCTATATTAAAATTTTTTATTGAAGCGTCTTTGTTCATAAAAATTGAGAAATTGCGAATCCTTTTTAAACGTGAGTTATTGAAAATTTATCAGCACATTACCTGAGGCCTTTCGGCGAAATTTTTTGATCGCGGCAATCATTCACGTAGATGATTAACTTATTTATTTTAAAACAATGTTGAGATCATTCCAATAATCGAAGTTTATAGCTTTCTTAGTAATATACTACTTATGATGTATTATGATAGAGTTCTATGGGATTATTTTGAAATGGGGAATTTAGTCACCAAATAATGTATCAGGTTTCCATTTTAGTGTTTATGTTTAAGAAGAGAAAATTATTATTTCTGGTTTTGGCACTTCAAAATTAAAATTAATTAATATTTCTAAAACGCAAATATAGAATTTTATATTTTGCTTCCTATAAATAATACTTTACATATATTATGTATATAATTTTATAAAGTTTTATATGACTATTAAAAAAACAACACACAAACCACATACACAACATACACACACAATATCACTGTTTCTACAGATTAAAATTTCTTGCTTGTAAAGGTGAAAATGTCCGAAGACTATTTTCTTGATCTTATAATTATGACTAATTGTTTT
>NW_025787344.1:0-14527 GCF_021130785.1 Homalodisca vitripennis
GAAGAGGAGACATGGAACGATAGACTAAAGTGGATAGGCTGTGTAAACGACCCGTGAGAACGGAAACGTCTAACGATGATGATGATGATGATGATGACAAGGCTATGCAAATAGTTATTATTTAACTGGATATGTATATGATAGTGTGGGTGGTGACTGATGATGGTGTATATTTAACTATGTACAGAATAATTGACTGCACTAGGCTGAAGTGTGTAGCATGGGGCCTATGGTGGCTGTTGATCACTAAAATTCCAAACAAATGCGGTACTATATCCATTTACTTTTTATTTTGAATAAAAAAGAGGAAGAATTATTATTGTATTTCTAACGTGTTGAACACCTCCTCTGATTGCTGACAACATGAAGATTGTGATTCCTTGGTGTCCTCTTTGGAAAATTGAGGTCCAAGTTAATGGAACATGGGTGGGAGAAACAAATGGTATGGAAGCTGAACTTGGAGATGTGTGTATTTCTTTCCACAAAAAATCAAGTCGTCCTTTGTTGTTCCATACCAGCTTTATGGGTTGACCCTTAGGGAAGTTGACGAAGTCAAGGGAACCTGGATGTAATAACCATCCTATGAATCTTCAGCTGGGAACCCACATATTACCCATCACCAAAAGAAATGGCAAAACAAACATGCCCTGGAGAATATCTTCCAAGCAGCACGTCTTCTTCGGCTGCCCTCTGCTTTGAGAAGCATGTACAACTGCATCCCACCTATTTTTAAATTTTCCTTGTCCTCCGTGATTTGGTCTCTCCATCAAAGTGACCCTCAAGGATCATGATTTAAGATGACAAGATTCTTTATTTGTCTTTAAACATAGATATATGCACTTTACATTGTCAAAAAATTCATAATATTAAGTAAAATCTAGCCAATACCAAAATTCCTCAATTTCGTGTATACAAATTTGTGGATTGTAATGTACAGCTACTATCAAACAAGTTCCTAATGTAACAACTGAATAAAATATATGAACAAGTAATAACAGAGAATAAAACAAATAACAACTCAATAGATTTGTAACGGTGGGCCTCAAAATTGACACGAGACAAATTTCATCGAAAAGCTTTGTCCATTGAGAAATAATAAATCAATTTTAACAGAAACAGACAAATATAAAAACATAAGATTAAAAATTTTAGTCACTAGTGTCACAGATCAAAAATACGTCGTCAATTGAATAAAAAATGCGTTGTCCCTCAACCAAGTACTACTAGAGCTTTTAAACTTGACAATACCAACTGTCCACGTTGTATCAGGCAAGTATGGTTGGAGAATTTAAATTTCCATACGTATATGACTTTTCTGTATTTTTTTTCACTTTAACATTTACCATAGCTTACCTTTGGTCTTTTTATATAATTGTTGAATATTGTGTCTGTGCTGATATTTTGCTAATTTTTTTTTTAACATTTTCGGCTAAACATGAATATATAAACATACGGAGGGCAAAATCATAATTTGGATTTCTTTCGAAAAGGGACTGTGCAATAAGTTCTTTCAGGTAAACCTTTATCTGTCAATTGAGCATTGGTACGAAAGGATCCAGACAAGGTTGAACTAAACCCCGTTTCTTTATAAGCCGATTGATGACAATGCTCCTGCAGCGTCAACCTTTCCGACCGCAAAACTACCGAAAGAAAATCTCCAAGACATTATCTATTGGTAGATGTATTGTTAATGGGAATGACTACTTCTGCACGCCTTCAGTGACATAAGAAACACTGAACACTTTGCTAGGAACCACCCATGGAACCGGCTGAGAATGGACAGTACAATAATTTGCATGCGGTGCAAAGGCCACCATTAAAAACAACTTTAGCCACACTGGCTGTTCCAACGATACATAAAATAGTCTGTTGACTGCCATGGAGAATATAGCTTGATGCTTGTCAACGTCTTTTTTTTCGGTTAAGTTGTTGAGGTTTTGCGGAATGGTTCATTGTTATTAGGTCCATTTATTCCTACTGTTTAAGAATAATTTTATACTTATTAGAGTTATCCAAAATTATGTATTTTATTAGATTTGGTATCCCGATAAAGATTTTATCCTTCATATTTTTAATAGTTTTTTCCATATGATTTATTTTTACTTAGTAGTTATCCTTGTCATAGAATTGCTTCTTGTTATTTCCATAACTTATTTTCCATTTGGTTTTTATTATAAATAATTTTTTTCTTTTTTCCTTGGTCCGACATCCACTGCCGTTTAGCTTGTATATCTAAAATGTTTGTTAGTATTAGTTTGTCTGAAAATACCTTAATTGGTAAAAGCGTGTCCGAAATTTGTTTGCCATATTCTAGTGTTGGTTAATATTACTTAGAAAGTTGGTTTAGAAAAAGAGTATTGACTGTCAAATAAATAAATAATTAAAGGTGGAGGGTACAGTATTAAAAACCCCTTAAGGGGGTTCGGGTGTCCCTATCATCCGCTATGGTAATTTTAATTAATTTTAAGATACCTTTTCAAAATAACTAGAAGCAATATCAAAATTATTTTTTTTTTCACCTTATTTAATAATGGTATAGCTATATCTTTAAGCTAAGGAAAGTTTGTAATCATAAATAACAAATTTAACATGATTTTTTTAAAAATAATAAGATTTTTTTTCCATTTTTTTTCTGAATATTTTATGTTATTTTCTCAAAAACTATAATTGATATTAAAAATGTCCTTAGCTTAAATCATAGAGCTGTTCAAGCTGTACAAAATAAAAAAGATATCTATTAAGATATTTCTAGCGGATCCCGAGAAAGGTATTTTGTTGTCTAAAAAAAATACAACATTCGGAAAACACCATAAAAAGAAAAAAATAGGTACTTAAAATATACAATCAATATGCTTACTTTAATGCATTCCTGCGCATATGAGGAGTTGTCTGGATCTTCCTTCCATCCTCATACTGTCCTACTAGTCTCATTTTCAGCTGTTGACCTCTGGTTGGGGCGGCACATTTTTTTCATTTTCTTGAATCACTTTGTCTGCTATTTGAACCCGTAACTCATCAATGCGGTTGCATTCGTGTGTGCACATTTTGCCCCCAGGGGGGATAGCGAATACCCAACCGATCAAGCAATTGGCATCTAACAATATGTCCCTCATTATAGGTACCTATAGCAACATCCACTCCTAACTCCAATGTATTTCTCAAGACAAATGTTGACCTAGGCAGAAGAGGACCATATATACTCCGTTCAATGATTCACGCGCATTTTGGGTACTTTCATGCAAACATTTCCAGAAATAATTCAGGATGGACCAAATCTTAAATATACAGGCTTAATTTTAGTCAAATTTTATAATTAAAGAATTAAACAAGATATAAGTGGAATGCAATATGCACTATAACAAAAGTGAAATACTCTGGCACGTTCAACAACCATGACACAGAGAAAATAACAAGTACTAGGGTTATGTCAAAAATTTCATAAGTAAAAAACTATTGCGCGAGTGGAAATAAGTTTTTACCATGTGAAACCAAAAACCAAATAATTATAAAAAAAATTAAACTGAAAATCCATAGTTTTGTGTCATTTTTGATCAACTGACTCCCTTAAGATACCAATGGAATATAAAAAGCATTAGCCCATAATATGACAGATAATTTTTTTTAGAATTTAGGACAGTTTCTTATAGAACAAACGTCAATATGGTTACCAGCACAGTATTCAAATATTCAATATTCAAATTCAAATTCAAAATTTTCTTGATTCAGCCCATGTAACAGATTACAAGAATAGCGTCACAGATAAATCTCAATATAAATTTTATAATTGCTATATTAGAAACATAAAAATCAGTTTTTGTCACGCACTGAAAAAGTAAGATTTGGCTATGTAGCCGTCTACCGAGTAAGTTAAAAACAAGTTTTAAATCAAGACAGTTATTAATTCAGGTAATTATTTGGTAATTTAAGGGGATTTGTATACATTTCTAATCATACCCAACAATACTTAAATGTTTACTTACATATTGGAAACAAAAAAAGTCACTTCAAAAGAATACAAGGATAAATTAAATAAAAACTTTTTAAGTAGTTTGTTTGAAATTTACATAATTTTGCTCATTTTTGAATATTGAGAGGAAGGTTAAACAAAAAGTTTGTGCCCAATGAAACCATTTTTTCTTTTCATAAAACTTTCAGCCTATGTTGTTCCCACATATCTGCTACGACTTAAATTATTAGCATGATGATTTAAAAATACTAATTGGGTTGTGCTGATATTTTTACTTTACGTATAAAACAGTTTCATAAAAAAATAGTATAGATCATAGTACAGTTAGAAATTTTGTAAGTTTGAGAAAAGTCAATGGTTTTTCACTGTATCTCTTTGTTTTAGAGTAAAAAATTATTCTTATAGCTTTTTTTGTGTGCAAATAAGATTCCTGTCCAGATGTCTTTTAGTTGTGGCTCCGTATAGTTCCTAAGAATTGGAAGACATAGGGAGGAAAATTTACCATACCAAAGTAGATGGCTTTCAATGTCTCAAATCTACACCACCCTTGACATTTGGCGTAAAGCAAAAAGACCAGAGGACATTTTTTTGGTGCCACATAATCAACATGTTTTCTCCCAACCCAAATTCCCATCTAATATTATTCACAAGAAACTTTGTATTGTCTACTGTGATTATCGAAGTTAGAAGTTTCTAAATATATGTTAGGCTCAAATTGTAATCTTGATTGTTTTAGTACTGAACGATACAAAAGTTGATTTATTTTGGGTTTAGCAAGAGAATCGTGGAACTCAGGAAATCTTTAACAGTTAAAAGGTTTAAAAAAGACAAAACGCTCAATGTTCCTTCCTGTTTATTACCTGAAACCGTAAAATACTTGCATCATCAGCATAAAGGCATATTGAAGGCCTCCACCTGGATAACCGTCCCAGGTGAGCCCCTTTATAATAACAGAGAAAGAAAAGAGGGCCCAGGATAGAAACCTTGAAGGAAACGCCATGTTTTACTATTTGTAAATTTTGAAAAAATAGGTTCTAATGTAATTATATTGACTTCCAGCATAGTTTAAAATGTGTTTGGATATTGGAAGTACACTGTCTGTCTAATTCTTCAAATATGACCTAAACCCAATTGCTATTCCTTGCCTTTTATATTAAAATCACTAAGGACATTAAGCAACCCCATTCATGTGGACACACTGTCGAGATGCTTTGGTATAGATCAAGAAAAAATTCCAATAACTTTTTCATTTCTGTCAATTTGAGTCTATTAATCGATTCAATAAATTTTAAACACTTGCCTGTAGCTGTGGGATCTGCCTGGTCCGGAAAACCATGTTGGCTCGTTATCAAGTAAACTGATTTTAGTTCCAAATATTTCATAAGCTGGTTATAAACTACTTTTTCATAAACCTTTGAGAGGAATACGGGTAACAATGGATATAGGTCTGAAACTTGATGGGTCATTTGTGTTTCCTTTTTTTATTGAAGAGGTATTACCTTAAGCCAATTTTTAATTGACATTGGGAAAAAAAACCAGGAAAATTAATGATGAATTAATAAATGTGCGTCGATGTGGCCTGGGAGATGAGCGGGGAACGATTGTTTTACCAAAGCCATTGGGAATATCATCAATTACCCAGTTGAAAATTTATATTTTAAAAGTCATAACAATTTTTCTTTATCTGCATCATCATTAACAGATTCAAAAGTGAAATTTTCTTGAACTTTGTGTTTCTAAAGGACCAAACTCACTAACAATTTTAGCGTTGGATGTTTGGAATTGAACTAAATTCATTCTACAGCATCTTACAATAATAATCATTAACAAAATATTGCTGACAAGGTTTTGGCTCTGATACACGTTTGTGCCCTCTACAAACAATAGTGTATATTTTCATTTGTTTTAGTAGTGTTGTCAACTTCAGATTTTACTAATTTGCCATGTAGATTTTGATTTATTTGTAGACATTCATTATTTTTACTATCCAAAAACTGTTTTTTTGTCATTATACAATTTGTCAATTTAACTTCTCCTTTTTTATAATCTGTTTTATTGATTTTAGCTGTTTTTAAAAAACTCGGTTTTCAGCAATCTATACTCTTTTTCAAGTGTTCACAATATTCATCATTTTTTAATTTTTACATCATTTGAAATCACCCAATCTAAACATTGGTTATTTTTTTCTATTTGTTTGAGTAGTTTGGGAGAAAGCTAAGTTTCAAAAGGCATAAGCAAATTTACAATAAAAAACATTGTATTTTAGTTTCAAACAGTAGTCTTGATAAACATCTTACCAACTTTTCGGTGGTGCCAGGGAAGTTTAAAAAATAAATCTGTGTTATCCCCCTTCGTAAATTTCCTACAGTATTTTTTTAGTTTTATGGACCAAACTCATTTTTCAAAAACCATAAAATTTCCAACAACTGTCCATCATGGTCTGATAAGGTGTGTTATTATACCACCGATATTTTTAACTATTTTGTACATTTAATGTTAGTGATAAAAGTTATCTATTGCAGTTTTTCAGATTCAGATGTAACTCGGCTGTAGGAAAATCTACTTTATATCTCGAAGATTCATAAGAACGTAACAATATTAACCAAAGGGCATTTATAAGTTGTTCATCACTTATTGCAAAGATCATCATTATGTTTAAGTCACCTGCAAATAAGGATATTTTTGTATATTTTTTGCAACAATAAATCCACAAAAGGAAAATCCAAATTTTATAAAAAAAAGAGAGATTCAAGGTAAGCATTTGGGGTTTGGGGGGTGGGGGGGGGGGGGGGGGATCTGTATTATTACATACCAAGGATAAAATGAAAATATTCGTGTTTTACAGTTTATTTCTGATATAACAGCATTCAAAATTCTTTCTCCACCAAAAAGGATTTTGTATGGCAGGAATTCTGATACTTTTTGTTAAACCTCTTGGGATGCAATTGTGTTAACACTAATAATCAATACACCACCGCCCAATGAGAATGACATCTTACTAAAAAAAGGAACACTTTTTGTGGGTAAATGTTTGGGGAGGTTACATTTAAATAAAGTTAATTTTGTCATGTTTCGGATCATTTTATGTTTCAGATATTTGCGCGACACATATCAGGTTGTAATTTCCTCCTAGATTAAATTTATTAATATGTTTAGGCGTGATGATAAATGTTGAACATTGTGATTGTAGTATTTTAAGAGATTGAAGTTGAGTTCGGCCACGTTTAGATTATTGTTTAAATCTGTTAATAGTCATTTACACAAAAGTATTATTGTCTATTGTTATTAAAAATACATTTGAAGTTTGTAGAATTGGTCTCTACCTTATTAACATCTATACTAAGAATCTTATTAGTAAACACGATGCCGAGAAGCGTCTTCCAAGTTGTCATAAAAACATTAGTTTTAAACCTAAAGGAGAAGAACATAAATCAATAACACATAGATTGCCCATGAATTTTTTCCTCACTGTTCACCTGGGCCACTTCATTCTACACATATCTAATGGTTGGATCTGCCACTGCAGTCCATATAGGATGTCCATCAGGTCGGGTTGAAGTGAGTTTTTCCCTAGATGTTTTATTTGTTGGAACTGTCAAAACGAGTTGGTTCCTCGGCTCGTAGCTAAATACCTCACCTTCGCTCAGATTCTGCTTCATCGAAAATGGGTTATGTTTGGACATGAGATAATTGCCCCCAGTTTTTCAAGTCCAACAAGAAATTCACAAGCACCAATGGTTTTGTCTCTTCTTAGATGATTGTTGAAGGCTCTTTCCTTTTTGTTGCTGTCAATCCATGGAATCTCCTTTGAAGATGTTGGATGATGGTTTTCACATCCTCTTCATATAAAATCAGGATGCTCTAAACTCCATCTTGTAATAATCTTTCTTGTTGGATCTTTCTTCATTAAGGTACAACAATTGTGACATCTACTCCAGAGGATTTTTGAAACATTCTTATGAGACTTTTGAATCAGAAATGTTCCAGTTGTATGGTTATCCCTAACGCACAGCCCATTGGTGAACAAATGAGCATTGGTTTTTTGTGTCCTCTATTTATGAAAGAGTAAAAACGCAACTCTACTGCAGTTAGGGATACATCTATGCCAAAAGTGGGGAAAGTTAAAACCATTTGTTAAAGCGGAGAAGAGAAGAATTAAAATTATTATTATTAATCAAAAAAAAAAACTATTGAGGATGTCACCTAAATGTTATCATCCTTAACACTCATAAACGGGACTTCCTTCACAGATACACTTGGAAGTATTCAGGTAGAAGAAGAGGACTTAGTGCCAAATATAGTATAATGATAAATTAATTAATAGGCTCCTACAGACAGATAAATTAGTAATGTCGTAGACTCATTTCAATTTTTTGTTGGAGCAAATCAATTAAATTACTTAAGATAATCGATTAATTAAGAAAATTTAAATAAAGTTTTATCCAAATACGATTATTATTAAAGAGTTTTTGTGTTTTTTAAATGATTAACCATTCATTAAAAAATTGATAGTTATGAAAATTGATTATTTTATAATTTTGAAGTAACAAATTTTCACCAAAAAATAAATGTATACAAAACAAGCAGTAACTTTGGAGATTTAGGGTTTAAGTTGAGATTTTAGAAACTAAACGCTGGAGGAATCTTTCGCATCTCGCTTGGCCCGTTCCACTCTCAGAGATAAAATAACAGGATCAGTGTCCACATTCAAGTTCCATAGGGTCCCGCTCGCGCACACGCGTCGATGCATTCCCAGATTTATTGGAGGAGCGATGCGGCCGGAGTTATGTCGTACGTGAGCAATAAGGTTTGTGTGTCACTATTGTGGGTCTCTGCAACAGGTGTTAATAAATTAGATGATACAACTCGAAAAGTCATTATTCCTTTGCAAATAAATTTACATTAGTAATTAACAAGTATGATCATCTACTTTATTAATATTGGAATCCCCTTGCTGACTGACCAAGGGTTTTAATATAGTTTACAATCTGTCAATTGGGGTTGGACTATATCTACGGTTTAAGTGGCACTGCCTCTCTCAACCTTAACAAAGTTGGTTATTAAAGTTTCCAAGATTTACCAACCAAATAAAAAAAATACCACTTGTCGTTTCAATAATTTATTAAAATCTTTGGTGCTACGAGACCTAAATTGTTTCTTAAAATTGGTTGTTTAACTTTGAATATAATTAAAGGCGCCTTTGGAAAATAGTTTAGGTTACCAATAAATGTAAGGATATCATAAGAATAAAAGTTGTTATCACTCCTCAAACAAAAAATTTTTGTAATAATTCTGTTATTGTAATTTATTAAAAAAAAAAATTGTTTGTTATTGAGTTAAAACCAACGTAATCGGTATTATTTATTTTTAAAATTTATTTAAGTTGTATTGTTTATTTTTCGGTTATTTCGTTGTATTTTGAAATAGCACCGTATATTTAGATTTATTTGGACGTTATATTAATAATTCTGGTTTTTCTCACAATTCAGCAGGGAAACGTTAATAGTTGCTTGTATATTACACATCAAACTGTGATGCTTGTTTTTTTTTAGCAAAATAAATCTAAACAATATCTTATAAAAAAGTTTGAAAATAACAAAGTTAACATTATAGTAACCATTTCTTCAAAAAACAAATTGAAGGAACATCAAGGTAATTAGTCTTATTTTTAACTTACGTACATACACATTTCACACCATTAACAGAGAGGAGGGTTCCCATTACGTTTTAACTGGGAAGATTCTCAAGATATCTTCTAACCCCCAGTCCTCCAGCAAAATGTGATTCTGAAACCGTCTGTGCGGCCGATATTTTGTAAAATATTTTTCTGATGTATAATTGTATTACAAAACTTCCATACTGATATCATACTTCTTTTTCTTTCTTTCTTTCTTCCTTCGTGGGCACTCGTACACTTACTGGACGCTGCTGATTTTCCTTCGGTTTTCGTGCTTTGATTTCCGCTATCAGATTCCGGGGGCTTTTGTAGTATTATTGAAAGTCACATAAATATCTGCAACGCAGAAATTTAATAAGACAAACTACTAATGTACGGTTTTTTGTCATAACAAAGGGTTGTAACATAATTCTCTACGAATGTACTGCATCTAATTTACCAATTTTATTCAATAATATGAAATATATTACAAAGGTGAATGTTTTTTTCTTAAATTAAATCTGAGATGAGAAAACAAGGTGTCGCGCAAGATAATTACATGTTAGAAACCCCTCATATCCGGCCTCGGTTTTTACCGCACTCCCC
Organism: Homalodisca vitripennis; assembly: GCF_021130785.1. Lineage (NCBI taxonomy): Eukaryota > Metazoa > Arthropoda > Insecta > Hemiptera > Cicadellidae > Homalodisca > Homalodisca vitripennis. Next base: position 10,230 of record NW_025787344.1, read on the forward strand.
CTTCGGTTTATGCCGGCCACTTCTCGGAAGCCAATATCGGAATATGTTATTTTACTACGGCGTTGCAGGACTGTCGCGAGTTGCTACCGCACCTAGATCTCCCACGACTCTTGCGGTTATTTTCTGGTCGTATCTATTTGTTTATCATTTTCCTGGTTGCTTATGTCCTCAGTTGAGCTAATAGGTTTAACCTGTAAACAGTTCGTTGATTATTTCCAGCGCTGGTTAGTACAGTATCAAGTAAACCAACTTGTTTTTGTTTCTCGTCTAAGTGCTGTGTACTTGTAAGGTTGGTTTATCCGGCCGAATCGTGTATCGCGGCCCAGGGGCTCGGCTCCGTGGTGGCCGGATATGAGGGGTTCTACTGTAGGTAGGAAAAATACCTATGTAGTATAGGTAGGAAAAATTAATAATTAAATAATGATATGTTACTTACATGATCTGAGCTTGAATTCCTGATTGATATTATCCCTTGTCAAGACCATCAAGGTCTAAAGATCTGAGCTCATACAAAATGTACCGAGATCGGGAAATAACCCAGTGGTCCATACAGTGCGGGCTTTGGATGACTAACTGTAGTTTCTGGCGGACGGGTTAGAATACAGTAATATTATCTTGTGAGGGAGAGATCTACCCTATCTTAAATTCGCAAGCTCAGATCACTATCAACACGCTTGTAAAAAGGTTAAAATTTAACTTTTTCTATTTATAAGTCCATACCAATACTTACCTACCCAAAGATCACGATTATGATAAATAGGTTAGATGAGGGCAGGAGTATCCCGTAGGGTGTAGCTTCATTTTATATTGCTCAATTATTTTATATTTTTAGTTTATTTCGTCTTTTCCTTGAAATAATCCCGAATATGTTTTTTTATACATTTTCACATCATGAAATATACTTTAATAAGGAACACAAAACTCGAAATCCATAATAAAGTTCGTTAAAACAAAACAACAGTAAATTGGGACAGGAGAATTAAATCTCTATTTGATTTATTTGTAGCTTACATTTTGTCTTTTTTCACACCGTGTTTTTGTCTTGAACATGTGTGTAATTATGGAATTGAAGTTGATTAAAATATATTGTAGTGAATTACCAAGGGAATAGATTATCTTCTACACTAGACTTGTAAAACTAAAACTAGAGCCTGCCTGACAATAATATATATGGGTCATTATTTGCTTCCATATTATTTTAAATATCCAAATTAAACTTTCAAAACAAAGAGGAAACTTTCTGCATGCCATATCAAACAATATAATGTGAGAAGTAGGCCTAGCTGAGTATAAGGATAAATTAGGCACATTCCCTAGGGATTTTCACTTACTTATTACATGGATACAAAACCAGTTGAAAAACAAGCACTTCTTACCTTTCCTTCTTAGTCTGTAGCTATTCTTAGAATCTGAATGCGGTCATCAGATTTTGGACACCTGGAATAATGTTTTGTTTAGAAGAGAGTATAAAGTAATTGATGTCGCGTAACGAACGATAGCCCAAAATGATTCTTTTTATATTTTTTTTTTGACATAAGATTCATTTTTTGAGTCGGTCTTTGTTGCTGACTTTTATTTGGATTCCCGCTTTCTCAGATGGAATGGAGTCCAGATTCCAGGAGTCAGGGTCTGTTGTACAGGGTCTGATTCCAGACAATGAACTAAGATTGTCTGGAGTTCTAGCTATTAGCTGCCTTCTTAATTAGTATAAGAGGAGCTAAGTAAAATCATTTACAGTTTTCGAATCTGCTCAGCGCCTTTCCCACCTATAGTAGCTCGTTGTGTGAAGGACTGTGTTACCATTGTCTCTGCTTGTTTGACATAAAGCCGCTGTAACATTGGCAGAGAGCCTTGGAAACTGTTAGTGGCTCGACTGGCTAGCTGACATTCTTGTGAGAGAATATGATGTTGAGTCTTGGTAGAAACTGGGCGAGGTGTGCATAGTGGTTGGTGGTTGTCGGATTAAGATCCACATCAGAGCTGTGTATCGTCACTTGGGTTGAATCGCCACTCATCATACCTCTTCCATTAGTTCGGTTCCCACCATAAAAAACACTGTAATAAATAAATCAATCAGACTGATTTCGGGGAAAAAATTTACACTAGCGTACGCTTTAGAACGAGCACATTGATCGCGAGGACAGTGGAATAAAAAACTTATTTACAATGGGCTGTTTAAAATTTTATTTTGGATAATAGAAGGTTAGTATTCGCTAGAATTCAAATTGATTAGCAGACGCTGTAATTTCTTGAGATGATTAAAATAAATTAGTTAATTCAGAATTATCAATTAAGAGCTTACTCTAATGAATATTGTGCTTATCACATTTCAATATTGTACACATTCGCAATAAATTATATTAGAAACTATTACTAAAATATTAAAGAAAACAATGTTGCATTTTAAGTAGATTTTGTATTAGACGTTTCCAAACTACGTTCAGTTTAGTTACACAAGCTATAATGCAGTGATTAACGGATATAGATACCTATCAGGAAAATGTCACTAATTGGTAGAAAAAACTAACTCCTGAAAATACTGAGCCATTAGGCTGCAGTATAATAAGTAGGACCACTACGGAACAGACAGAATTAACGCAAACCAAATTATTTGATTAGAAATGCAAATTATACTAGCTGAATAACTAAAACCATTCTTATTATAGTTATTTTAAATGTTAATTAAACGCTAGCTGTTTTTAATGTATTATAAAATTATTGTGTAGATGAAAATTAAGTTCAAAACAATGTAAAAACCATTAGTGTGATATTTCAATAATTCATCGCAACTACAATTGACGATGAAATTATGTTATTTTATGTCACAAGCTGGAATACAGACATCACTTATCCTTCAAAATAGGAAGAATGTCAGTGGTACACTGTTTGTTTGATTTTTTTAAAAAAACATTTAATAATATATATATATTTTAACATCCATTTAAAACTATAATCGTTTTTGGATATAAAAAATATAGCCAAAAACTATATTTGTAATCCGATTAAATCTTTTTTGTTTGTTGTTGTTTAGATAGTTCAGAAATATTGATTATTTCAATTGTCATGGCGGTTTGCTTATCATAACTGTGAGAGATCCAAACGATTATCACAGTTGTAATGATAGGCAATAAAGAGCTATTAACCCTTTACAGTTTGATTAAACTTTTAATAAAAGGATAATAAGATCTCTGTATGAATTGCTGCAAAAAAAGGGAACATCAGGCTCCTTCTACATTAAGTTACTTCTTCCTTCAAGTTTATTTTCCAATTACTTTAATCAACTCATAAACCAATCAATTTCAATATAGATTACATAAACATTTGAGTTGCCAAAATTAAACTTGCAAGACAAATGGCCTGAATGCATGTCGTAAACGAATTCACTTAAACTGAATGTATGTCTATGGTCTTTTAAAGTTGTATATAAACTGTTAGAGATATCTTTGATCTAGAGTGTTATCAATTTACTAATAAAGTGGGACCATGGAAAGGTAATGTTCATTTTTTTTCCCTGAAAACTAAAATTTTTCCTGGAAAACAATAGTGAAGAAAAAAATTTTGTCGGCTCAACAAATTTTCCACTATCGGTCCACGATATTGTAAATAGAAAATACACGATCTAGACATACCAATTTTACTACCTTACAAACCTATTTATACACGAAAAACACCGCAAGCAAGTGGACAAATACACATATATAAATAAAAGATAAAATTATTTAGTCAACATAAAATGAAGTAATAATTGAGTTTAAAAAAATCCAAAATCATCTCGACACAGCTTGTCTGTAAAAACTTGAAACAGTGTATGTACTTCAGTAGCTTTTTTCCATAGTTGCTGTTTAGTGCAGTTACTGTAAAATTCTTATCAATTAGGAAACCTTTGTTAAACTGCCACTATGCTGATAGATTTATTTATAGATTTCGAATGAAATAGTTATAAGTGATTTCACAAGATTAAAAGTCAAATTTTTAATAAGAATTTGTCTCTAACTAGTTAAGTTGAAAAGTTTTTAAAACTATGTTTAAACAGTCAATAAGATACATAGTTGACATTAAACTAAAACGAGCTTAATTAATATGAAAACCCAGATTTATTCAAAACACATAGTCATTTTACAAACGTATACTACACCGTATAATACAACAAAATAAAACGACAAGAACAATAACTTAATCAATATTTTCTACTTACTTGGCATATTACTTGATTTAATACATAGGTTAGGAAAGAACACAATTCGTATGTTGTCAATGTTGGTCATGGAAAACAGCCTGATTGAACAAACCAGTTACCC